>NW_024885344.1:14673969-14748141 GCF_019232065.1 Centrocercus urophasianus
GGGGAAGTAATAATAAAACAGAACCCTGGTGCTCATTCTACCAGCTGACTTCACAACTCATTACGGAGTAAATTCACTTAATGTGACTCCTAATAGAGTAACATATTGTTGAAATCTGGAAAGCAAAACCAAGTAAATTCAGTTGTCATTTGGAATTCATATTGACTATTCTTTCGGCAGCGTATCCTCTATTCACTAGAACACTGCAGATGCAGACAAAAAGTGTAAAGATATTCTGCTTTAGTGCTCAAATGATGAGATAGTAGAGATTGTCCAGATGTCTAAAATATATTAATATTGAATTTGTTGAAAAAATTTCACATTGAATATTTTTTAAAAGGGCATTTGATTATTTTGAACTTGAGTAAAAAAAAATTATTGCTAGATACTTCAATGTCTTGTTTAAAGTCCCTGGTCACTGTTGCCCATTAATAATGGTGGGTATGGGTACACTGGAGAAATTAAACTTCTTACGTGTTGACTTATTTTCTCTTGAAGTAACATATCCACCAATCCGGACCCAACCTATCATATTGCAAATTTAATGCAAAATTTTCAGATAAAAGTTTTTGGGGAAAAAACTAAGAGTCTGCTGTAAAGTTGTGCATAGTAGTTGAGTTTGATTTATTAGAAGCCCTCTAGATCTGTATAATTATCTGGTGGGAAGCTGATTTGGTGTGACTTACCGTCCAGAGATCCTGAAGTGACAGCCTGAACTGCTCCTTTATCTTTGGAGAGAAGAGACTTTATCCATTAGTAACGGATTGCTGGATATATTATTTTAGAGAAAAAAAGAAAAAAAACAGGTAAGAATTTTATTCTCCTCTTCTATTGTCTTCTGTCCACTACAAAGACATTTGTTGTCGTCTTTGATATATCAGTTGTTGATTATTTGATGATACGATCTGATAGTGTTAAACTTTTCAGCATGTGAATGTGATGATCTTTGCAAACTTTTCATGCTGAGGCTGCACACTGTAAGTAGTCTTTCTAGAAAAAGGTAATTGCCAGTTGCAGTGTGCATATGGAGAGGACTTAATGTTTGGGCTTTTAAAAGTCAACCTTGGGTAGAACAAGAGTAATAGTTTCTATAGTGAATCTGTGTTGATCATCTGTGTTTGTGTTTCTTCTGCACTAGAGAAAACCAAGGTTTTGACACTGTGGGTCAAATCGTAGTCAGTCATAAGACTGAGCTTTTTGTTTATCAAGACATAGCACAAAGTCTTACCAACTTGTGTTTTAAAATGTTTTAGAATTGTGCCACTGCTATATTTGTATATTCAGAAGGTGTTGCTTTTTGATACTGCACTTGAATAAGTGGTAATAAATGCATTATACCAAGACATCAAGTTGTTTCTGAGCTCCAGGAGGCCTTGGAAAGATTGAACTATTAATTTCCTATTGTGTGGTTGTACTTAAGGACATAGCCTTAATTTATGCCCATTTTCTTTTTGTTAGTGCTTGTGGGATCAGAAGGAGCTAGAAGCTTGGCAGTAGCACCTTAATGAAAGTTTAACTTCAGTTTAGATTTAGTTGCTTAGTGTAGTTTTGTGAAACTGTTTTTGTGAGCGAGTGAGCAGATGCTTCAAGGACTTCAGAACAAGAGAATAAAAAAATTGGGCAAACTAATACACACATTTTATCTGTATCTATGAATTGAGTTTGTTCATCTCTAATACGATGAACTTTTTGTCTTCAGTATTTGCTGTAATGTTACACTGAAATTCCCATATTGTAAATGAGATAAGAATGCTTTGTATTGTTCTGAATATGAATGTGCTCTGATTTCTTATTGTAAGTCATTACAGTATAAATGTACAATATCGTTGTTGTTTGAACTTGGGTAATTACAGAGCAAGGTGGTAAGTTTTTGTTAGAGATCACCACATCTCTTGAGATGCTTATTAGTGGAGGAGATGGGGAGAATCACATATGTTGTCCTAAAGCTTTTTGTCAGGGAATTACATGGTTTTAGTTAGCTCAGAAAGTAGCAAGCTTAAAGGAGTTTTTCTAAAAATCATGTAAATAAAAATACTAAGAACATTCTCCTATTCTTGTTTTTTATTGTCATGTAATCTTGTATTCCTGTAGCAAGTATGAAGTCAGTGGGATAACATTTCTCTTTATGAAGACAGTATTTCTGTTTTATAATAATAAAAGAAGTTTGCTAGGTCTGAGGCAGAGATAGACATTTCAGGTTTTTTTTTTTAGCAGCCACAGTTGGAAAACAGTGCAGCTGGGTGTTAGGAACAAAGCATGCTGAGTGGTATTCTGCTGCTGTCATCTTATCTTTCAGTCAAACGTGCAGGCTTGGGACAGATTACTTTGAGCTTGCAAATTCTTCTTTAGTCCTCAGAGAAAAGTTAGTAATGTGTATGTAGTTGCACCATTACTTGTTGCTGAACTGCTGTTGCAGCTGCCACATCAGTTTGCAGTGGAGGGAAGAGATGATGCACACTTCTGTGCAGCTCATGATGGAATGTTTATGTTTTCTTTCACCCTTGTAAGCTCAGAGCACAAAAGAAAAGGTTTGTGCCTCCCACTCCAACTATATGATTTACTGAATGTAAATATAAACCAAATACAAAAATACTAATAGTTATTGTGGGCATTACTAGCTTACTGTTATGTATCTTGTGATTTCTATATTTCTCTTAGTCAATATTGGAGCTCATCTTATTTTTCTGTTTCAAAGAAAATGGCATCTTTTTGTTAAGTACTTCTGAAGTAATTATACCATCCCAAAACAAACGTGTGTAGTGTTAATAAATTTTTCCAGTTACTGACGTTAGTTTTAGACAAGTGAAATATAATGATTGACCTTGTATAGCATTTATAAAAAGTGCTGTGTCAAATTTCATGTGGATATGGATGTATTTTTTTTTATTTGAAAAAATTTGTCAACAGAAAGAGGGAGGTTATAGAACACTGGTGTATTGAATACAGGAGACTGTAGAACTGTGGGCTAATACAGAGTAACAGTGCTATGTTTCAAAAGGCAAGGGGATATAATGGTGGTCTGTAGGGGAAATGGTCTTCTGTTGTGTTTTTCCATGAAAAGAATTATTCAGTGCATTGTTCAAGATAAATTTTCTTCTAAACAATGCTGTAGAATATAATAAAGCATTATTGCACCATGAAATAACTGTTATAAGTTGCAAAGTTCAAATGGGAATTTGAGATGCTTTTGTTTCTGTTTTTAGAATTGCATGGTCATTAAGAGTTTCTTCTTTCTTTTAATGTGTTGGAGGTTGAGCCAAAAAAAGCAAATTGAAAGATCTAAGAAACCTCTGTGAATGACTGCCATGCAGTGCTCTGATGCAGTTGTTTCATTTTCTTCTCTAATTAGTGTGTGGTTGGTGGGTGCAATGCCAGCTTTGCATCTCAGGGAGGACTTGCCCGTCATGTGCCCACACACTTCAGCCAGCAAAACTCTTCAAAAGTTGCCAGTCAGCCAAAGGCCAAAGAAGAATCTCCATCTAAAGCTGGAATGAATAAAAGAAGAAAGTTAAAGAATAAGAGACGGCGATCATTACGTAAGTATTTCTGGACATTTTTATATCCACAACAGCACGTTTCATTAGCTTAATGACATAACGAGTGTAGGCAAGATTTAGTTTTGGGAAGAGTTGATTTGCTGTATTCTTTCTTTCTCTATGCAGTTGAGGTTTTTTAATTTAATATGAACCTATGTTATTTGAAGTATGATTTGTTATTTAAGGTGAGAATTATTTCCTCTAGCAATGATAGACTTGGTAGACTTAGGTATTCCCAAAGGATGTATAAGCAACTTATATTATTAAATGCATCTTAGATGTAAATATCAAGATCTCCTCTAGTTTTGAAACTGATTAAAAGTTCATAGAAGTTAGAGTGTCATTTCTGTCTTCCTCAGACTGTGACTTGAAAAGTTTTCACTTTTAACAATTTGCATAACTTAGAAGGTTCAAAAAGGGAAGGCTGATTGATGAAGAATTAAGTGGTCACTTTGCAGTATTCTTTTAGTTCATCTTAATTGTAAGGAAGGGCTTGTTTGAAGTATGTGCAGGTTCACAGAAGATTGTTTTGTTTTGTTGACTGTGTTACTCAAACAAAATACAGATGTCTAAGACTGATCATTCCAAATTAATTCACTTTCGGAGATTTGCAAGTTGTGTTTTAGTTTGTGTGATTATCTATATTGGTTCTTTTAGTTGACTGATTTAATGCATCTTTATTCAATGTCTCCCTCAATATATGTAGAAGTAGAATGCAGTTTGGCATTTTATTTGTAATTTATGTATGCTATTGACTTAAAATTTCAAGTTGTGGTTAGGGCTTCAAAAGATGGCCCAGTCATAATACGAGAATAGACTGCAGAATTTGTTCTGCAGGCATGCATAAAGTCATCTTCATGGAGTAGTGGGGGAAGTAAATAGAAAGTTTTTGAATGAATTCATGGCAAAGAGGTATAATTGGTTTTTGACATTTCAGGGATATTTACTCAACTGTAGAACTTGAATAGTGTGTTCTCTTAATCAAGTGTTGCACAAAAAGAAAAATGACAGCTCCTTGAGCAGCTTTTTTTTTGTCTTGTTACCTCTGGAGACAAACGCAGCAGTGGCTGTATGGTTTTGCCTTAAGGCAAAAGTCATCTCTAACAGAATTGGGAAATGACTATTTAATGTATTGCTCTGGGGAGTATGTGACCCAGAAATGTATCCAAAGTTGATGACATTTTCTGAAAATGTTGAATATTGGTAGCTTTTCTTTAAAACTTGCTGAGGATTATCACTGATTTGGTGAACTTGCTCATCTGGAAGTTTCTTAATTTAGCTTTAGTTCAGATTTAGAAGAAGAGAGGGCAAGAAGACTTACCTGAAATGCCAAAGCAACAAAATAGGCTGGTGAAGTATTTCCAGTCTAGAGTATGTGAAGCTAGGAGTGAAGTCATTTTTACTTAGGTATTTTTAAAAGGAGAGGTGCTTTACTTATGTACTGTTTTGTCTGCAAACGGGGTTATAAGGTATGACAAATAAATACAGTACAGGGTGCTTTTCACTACTCTACAGTTTTTAAATTAAATTCACAGTTAATCATTTGTTGAAAAAACTGTCAGGTAATTTTCTCCTGAAAAAATGCTGTCAGAATCTCTCAGTGGTTTGAGACCCTGAAATGTTTGCAGTGTGTAAGTGGATTAGTATTTATTGACAGTTGATTGTCAATACATGCTGAAACTGAAGTATACCTACATAGAAATTAAAGGCTCAAATGCAGCAAAACAATTAAGTTCCTTCATTTTTATAGAGTTGTTTTATCTCTGAAGTTCATCACCCTTCTGAGAGACATTCAAGCTAATAAAAAAAAAAAAGAACAACTTAACTGTAGCTTTATTGTGATAAGTATATGGTCTTGTATCTTAAAAGAGAGTTCAGACTGTTACTATGTAATCTTTTTCTTTCTTTCTTAACACCTTGGTATTCTTTTTGTCTGTAAGCAACGTGTACTTTTAAGTTTAGAAATTGGTGCCTTTATGATAAAAGCGTGTTTTTGCTGTGCACGCCTTCATAGCTGTTTACACTAGTGTTTAAAAAATGACTGATTTTTATCATACAAATTTTGATGTTGCAGAATAATTCAGGATCACAGTAGCTTTCTTTCTCTTCTGGCTGCCCTTAATCATATTAATTGTTGCAGGAAGTCAGTCACTTAGAGATATAAAGCCAAATATATTTAACGTGTCTCTGAAATACAGCATGGTTATTCTGAAGCTACTTCAGTGACTTTTGAAGAACCTAAGATTTTATGTATTTGCTTGTCGAGTAGAAAAGATGACATACTTATTAAGAGCCATAACAGTTTAAGTTTACTGGAAAGATACGTGAGATGTGGAAACTTACTGTTGGTGAAATTTACATTGGGAATGTATTAGTTACATAAGATTTAGCATTTCATTTAGTAGGTTGCTGGTCAGAAGATTTTCATTTACTTAAGTAGGTGGAGTGTATGTGAAACTTAATAGTATTAAGTAGGAAGGGAGACATCTTGGTCCAAAAATTATTCTAATATTTAATAGATTTAAGAGGAGCTGAAAATATGGGATTAATGCTCTATAAAGAATTAATAAAACTGTTCATATGCGTTTTACAAGTTGTTCCCTTTACTCTGCAGTCATTGAATGTTATCTAGGGCTAAATCCTGAACAAATGTTGCTATATAAAACAAAAAGCAAAATTTTGGTATTGACTTTCTGTTCTCTCCTGTTGGCTTTTTGTTCCGTGGCTGCTCTGGACATTGCTTTTGAGGTATGGATGGGAAGTAAACTTGTTTTTGAAAGATGTACCTGGGTAGAGCTCCTCCTGCAGTAGGTGATGAGAAGGCTGTACAGTATCAGGAAAGCTGAGGAGGAGAGAGATAGGTCTGCAGTGAGCTCCCCTCAAAGGAGATGATACTGAAAACAGAGGAATGGAAGCTTGGCATGATAAGATGGAGGGAGAGCTTTTCCCCACTGCGTGAAGTGCCCTTGCAGAGCTGCTAGACTTCAGAGGAAGGACCTGTCGTGTCAGGGGAGATGCAGGTGTTAAATGAACCAACATAGTCTGTTCCCATGATCAGTCCACCCAAGAAACAGCAGTGGATGATAGCAGGAGGAGACTTTTTCCTTTGTGAAGCAGAGGTGCCCGTTTGCTGACCTGCCCTGGCCTACTCTCAAGAGGTTTGTTGCTGGCTAGATATGTTGCCAAGAAACTACTGAGTCTTCTGTAGTCCACTGTTCTCCACAGCTGTTATTTCATGTGGGCACCAAAAATACTCAGGGGTGGTCCAAGGCATGTCTTGGAGGACTATGGGGTCCTTGGAGCAGCTGTAAGAGACTCTGGACAGATGGTTTTCTTTGATTCTGCTGGTCAAATTAAAAGGCTTTGACATGATCAGTTCAGCCCTGTTGAATTGATCAGTTTTTTGTGTTTTACCTATAGATTTGGCTGGTCAGCTGGAAAACACCCAAAAAGCAGCCCAAAGGAATTCCAGCCATTTTGTCCAATAGAACAGTTTCACTAGGAGCCATGCTTAAGTGCCTCTATGCAAATGCAGAGAGCTTGGAAAAGAAAGAGGAGCTGAAAGTTTTAGTTGAGTCTCAGGGCTGTGATATCCTTCCACCATGTCTCTTTGAGGCCTGTGATAATTCATGTGCCTGGAGAATTTGGTGCTCTTGAGGAGAGACTACAGGGAAGGAGATGAAGTGGGGTAGCCATGTGTGTTAGGGAGTACTGTGGCTGCATAGAGTTGGGTAATGGTACTGAGAGGGTTGATTCTTTCAGGGGTAAAGGCCAGTAACGGTGATAATATGGTGAGAGTCTGTTATAGACCTCCCAACCAGGATGAAGGCAGGAAATATTCTACAAGCAAGTACAGGAAATCTCATGCTGGTTAGAATTGTTCTCACGGGGCATTTTAACTTCCCAGATGGCTGTTAAAAATCCAGTTGAGATTCCTGGAGTGTGTGGATGGCTGCCTGACACAGGTGGTGAGGATGCCCAACAGGGAGAATGCCTCACTTGTGTGTGTGTGTGTGTGTGTGTGTGTGTGTATGTGTGCAAACAGGGAAGGGTGATGTGGATGATGTGATGGTTGGAGGCTAGCGTGGACACAACAATGATGAAATCCCTGATTTTGATTCTTGGTGAAGTCAGTAAGGTGATTAACAGTATTGATACCTTGGATTTTTAGAAGGCAGAGTAGGATGACACCTGAAAGTACAGAAGCAGTCTGACCCAATGTGCTGAAAGTCAAGCAAGGAGGGGAGATGAATCTGGCTGAGCAGAGAGCTGCTTCTGCAACTCAGGAAGAAAAAAAAAAAAAGAGCTCTGGAAGAAGATGCAGACATCTCAGGAGGACTGTAGGTGTTGTTAAGCTGTGCAGGAAGAAAATTAGAATGGCCAAAACCCACGTGGAACTCAATTTGATTATTGGAGTGAAAGATGATGAGATGGTAATGCTTTTATAAATACATCAAGAGTAAAAAGAAGATTAAAGTGAATCTTCAGCCTTTATTGGATCTGAGAGAAAGTGTTGTGATGAAAGATGAGGATAAGGCTGAATTACTTAATGCCTTTTTTGCTTCAGTCTCTGTTAGTAAGGTCAGTTGTTCGCAGGCTACCCAGCCCCTTCTGTTGGAAGACTGATGAAGTCCCTATAGCCAACTGAGAAACTGCATGTGCCTTCCTACAAGGTTTGGATGTTCCTAAGACAATGAGGCTGGATAGAATTCATTTAGGCACTCTGATGGACCTGGCCATAGTGCTTACCTTGCCATTTTCAATAATTTATGAGCAGTCATGATAAACTGGTAAGGTTCCAGTTATATGGAAGTTAGCAAACGTGACTTCAATCTGCAAGAAGTGAGGGAAGGAGGATCTGGGGAATTACAGACCTGTCAGTCTGGTTTAAGTGTTAGGAGAAGTTACAGGGCAGATTATCCTAAGTATGATCACATGGGACGTATAGGACGGTCAAGTGATCAGAAGCAGCTAGCCTGTGTTTATGAGGGGCAGGTTCTGTCTGACTAGTCTGGTCTCCTTCTACAACAAGATGACCCACCAAGTATGTGAGGTAAAGGCTGTGGATACTGTTTACCTGAATTTTAGTCAAGAATTCTAGTTGGTGCCAAGCTGACAGCACTTCCCAGCAAAGCAGCCCAGCCCCAGCCCAGGTGTGCACCCATCGAGGTGTTCAGGATGAGCCACATTTCTAGCTTAGCTGGCCTGTCTGTGGGGTGTGGTTTGGACATGACTGGGATACAGTTTTATAATGGTATTTGGTAGGTCAGTATGATGATTAGACTTGCCTTAATGGTCTTTTCCAACCTAGAGGATTCTATGAACTATATGTTATACCAAGTATGCTACACCGTATAACTTTTTGTAATATCGAATCTTTGTTATGAATTCACAAACATTTGTTTTATAAATATGAGTGAAGCTCCAAAAAAGTTTCTGACATTTGGTACAACAAACTGCCTAAATCGGCATTTGAATTTTGTCTGTAGAGATCTTCACAATTTCAGATCAAAGGAAGATAGGCTTTTTGTCTTTCAGGGATAGAAGAAAAGGGTGGAGGGATACCTGTTGTAAAATGCTTGACGTTTGAAGTTTCATGTATCATACCTTTTACTGCTTAGATCTTAGTAGTAATAATGAAATGTGAATCTTGAGTCTGTGTTTTTCTTGAGTCTGTTGCTACATGTAGTCTTTTGTTTTTCCTGAAAACTTTAGTTTGTATGAAGAAAGAGAAGTGATAGTCTATGCAGAAAAATGTGACCCATGCTCCTTTTTACTTGATAGATTAATGGTTTCAATATAAGAAATGCTTGCATCAGTGACCTTACGCAGCGTGAGAAGTTACCACTTAGAGCAAAACATTTCAGTAGGGTGATTGCCTAATTGGCAGTATCCAACTGAGATAGAATAAGGGCAGAACATAAGGTACAGATGAATACCTGACAACAATTTGTCCCCAGAGTGTAGAAAATACTAATCTAAAGTGGAATTTGTAGTTTGTCTAGAAATAATGGATAGATAATCATGATGAAAGGGAAGGTACAAGTTGTTTTAATTCAGGACAGAAAAATTGGGAATAACTGTTTTTGCGGATTATAGGATAATGCAGTTGATTGTGTAGTTTAACTACGATTCTTAGTTTTATTTTCAGCGTTATATACTGAATTACTGCTCTCACATAAGATTTAGTAACTCTTAATACTTTTATTAATATATTGCTCATGTAGTTCTGCTACGGAATGGTACAGAATATATTTAAAAATCTTAGATATTTTGAAGAGCATACAAGAAATATGTGCTTAGTAGCAGTTATTTCTGGCTAGAGTGGGTTTTAGGGTAGAGTTAATAGACCTTCTTTACACTCTAAATTGGATTTCAGTATTTTAGTATTCAAGACTTATCCATGAAAGTGCTTTTCAGAATAAAAAAGGACTTTACTATGCATGCTGTTTATAGACTACAAATTCTTATTTAATTCTGCTTGCAGAGGAACTATTCAAAGTGTTTGTTCTCCTTGCAGCATCTCAGTATTCAGCTAGATTACTTTTTTTAGCAATTAGAAATTAGATCAGGGCAAATGGTTTGTAATAAACTTTAGAAATAAGGTGTCTTCTAACATGTTGACTGCGTGCACTACCATGTTTTGAAATATTTTAATACTGTCTTTTTAAAAGTCATTGCAGTAATACTGAAATTATTGACTGTGCTGTAAGGGTACCTTGGCCAGTTAGTTGTAAAGTTTATGGGAAATTTATTGGGCTGTTTTAGCATTAAAAAGGAACTCAAATTCATTAATAAAAGTTCTTTTTTCCCATTCCTTTGCACTGGGCCACCTTTTTGGAGTTTACATTTTTTTTTAGAAATGGTAGCAATAGATCTTAGAAAAAACAATGAATTTTTAATTGTGGAAGATAAGGAAAAAAATCACTTTAAGGTTAAAAACTGAGCAAGTGTAATTCAGTTTGTCAAAATAGCTACTTCATCTACAGGGAATATGTTGTGACCACTCTGTGTTTGGAGTGAAGCCATTCTCTCAGTTAAATTACTGTTTGCAACTCTGATGAAGGAGCCCTAGTTTTATAAAGATAAATGGTCTACTAATGGCACTTCAGATTTATTTACATGCTCGAATCTGTTAGAATGCTTTCAGCAGGTTCAACACTAAGGATGTCTTTTATTTCTAGCAAGACCTCATGACTTCTTTGATGCACAAACACTGGATGCTATAAGACATCGAGCCATCTGCTTTAACCTCTCAGCGCATATAGAAAGCTTAGGAAAAGGCCACAGTGTTGTATTTCACAGTACTGTAAGTATTACTTTGTTCACTGTTTGTTACCTGCATCTCTGAAAAATGTAGTGCTGTATTCCTCTTTGTAATATGGCTTTTAATCGGTAACCATTGATTGCTTTTGAATAGTTATTTATTCACTTCTGTTAGTAAATGAGTTTTTTAAAAATACTAGTAGTAGTTGGTTTTTTGTTTCAAATTGAAAAGCTTGCAATGTTTCCCCATCTGATACACTTGGGGAAATATCTGGCAGGCAGTATGTGTTACAGAAAGCATTATAAATAAGAATGAATTCTGGTGACACTTTCTCAAGTTACAATTCGCAGTATTTATCGCAAGGAAGACTTTGAGGGTAATTGTATAACTGATAGATGTCATTCATGTGAAATTCATTTTTTTTTTTTTTAGTTGAAAAGATGGAATACCCAATAAATGCATTGTTCATTTCTTTTTTTTAAATAATAATAATAATAAAAACCTTCCCAATGAAATACCATTGAATTGCTAGGAGGCAAGTACCAGGTGGGGAAGTAACCTTGAGTCCTGTTTCTGTATCCTGCTGTGGATAGATTGACATCAGTATTCATTTAGAAAAGTTGAAAATAGAGAAAGAAGTACTGAATTTGAATACAGGGATGAGAATTTCAAAAGGCATAATGCCTCATGTTTTGTTACTGAATTGAGAGATGGAGTGCATAAGAGGGTAGAGACACTTCTTTAAGAATAAAAGAATTAAGGAACAGCACAAAATGAAGAACTTTGTAAATTGCCAGACTAGTGCAAGATTAACTGCAGTCCAGGGAAGGAGTGCTGACTGCTCTCTTTTCAACTATGACTTAATTTGAACCAACAATTAAAGTATTGAACTGTCATTCTTTTTTCATAAACAAAAGATGATTTTATATGCATGGAACTTAGCATTTCCTTCTCTTGTACAAAACTGATGATAGTTACAAATCTGTATCCTGTTAGACGTTCTTCCCAAAATGTTAGTCCTGAACTTTATCTGCATTGAACACACCAGCTGCAGAGGGAGATTTATAGGTGCCTTATTCTGCTGCTGCTGAATTTAAACCTTATTTTAGTTTTCCTGGCCAAGACTGAATGTAAAACTTTGTGAGAAAAGCAGGTTGTCTTCCAGTTCACAGCTTGCTTTAATCTGCAGCGTTATCCAGATAGACTGTTAAGTTGTGGACCCTCACTTCTAGCTGTTGCAGTAATTCATAAGGAGGTGGAATAAAAGGGAGGAATGTGCACTTTAACTGATCTGAATTAACTTGGAGGAAGTTCTGCAAAGCTTTTCAGTTCATCTGTGCTTGTACCACTTAAGATGATGGGGGGTTGATTAGGTCTGAAAACTTGATATTATTTAAACCTCAGCTGTAGGAGTTGTTTCAGCGGCAGGACTGTTCAAAGATTCCAGCTGCACGCCCTATTAACATGCATAGTTGTGCAGAGTTGCACTGGGCATCAACTTTACTGATGAGATTCTTTAATATAAGAAAGATAATCTTGTAGGTGTACATTATTATACTGAGCTAATGGTCACCTCAGGTGCAAGTAAGGATGGAAGTGGAAAAGTGGGATGTGGTTTCCGTGGTCCACCTTCAGATGAAAAAAATGCATAGTTAACAGGGACATGAATTTGAAAAGTGAAAAACCTGATCATAAGACTTCTGGAATCTGAGGAATTTATAGGTTTATTTCTTGATTCATTATAAGAACATCAGCATAGTGTAGTGTTTTACAGGATAGTTACCTTACTGAAAAAATAATAACACGAAGATTTTTTATGCAGTCACTGTATCTCTTCATGAAACCTTTAAATCTTCTTCATAGACATGTAAAATTGTAAAACAATCATCAAAGCCTTTTGTGGAAGTCTGCCTTTGACTTCATTATGTTCTTATTTCTCTGATTAGTTTTCCTTATTGCAGTCAAATTCTTGGTATGTTGATTCTTTGCACTATCAAGTGGAAAAAGTCAATCAGTTTCTCTTCAACTTAAAGAGCAGGTATTAGATTTTTAATCACAGAATCACAGAATCACCCGGGTTGGAAGGGACCTCAAGGATCATGTAGTTCCAACCCCCCTGCCTAGCAGGGCCACCAAACACACACATTCAGATCAGGTTGCCCAGGACCCTGTCCAACCTGGCCTTAAACACGTCCAAGGACGGGGCATCCACAACCTCCCTGGGCAGCCCGTTCCAGGGCCTAACCACTCTCCTTGTAAAGAAGAACGTACCTAGCCTGTTACCCTCTGTCTTTATTGTTGATAGGGTTAGTTCTCTAAGGTAACTGAGTACTAAACTGTTCTTTATATTTCTAACTTTTTTTGGAGATTTTAGTTCAGTGATGGCATAACGCTGATTTTGTTTACACGTGTTTTGAAGTTGTAAGCCTCTTAAATACAATAGCTGAATAAACATGCAGGAGAGACATTCGTTTCTTTTTCCAGAAGAGGTCAGTAGAACTCCATTTCTGATCTGAGACAACTTGAAAGGTTTCCTTTACAGAAATAAATACAAAGAAATGTTTCCTGTTCCAGGGACAGTGTGTGAAATGTAGATAATTAGTAAGATTTTCTTTTGTTCAAATGAAGCTGTATTGTACATGTTGAACTATATTCACTTGTTGAACTATACTTTTTAGTGTGAAATGTAAGTTATTACGTAAGTGTGTTATTTACTAAGTGACTTTCAGTCTTCAGAACAACTTTAAGTCTTTAAATCTTTCAGTTTTGCTTGTAATATGCGGATTTGGCCTTAATGCTGTGGATATTTTGCTCAAAATAGTGATTCTTTTCTTTTTTTAGTCTATGTTCGTTGTCTGTATTGTGTCTGTATTTCTGACTCAAGCCTGCCTGGGAAGTGGTAGAATGTTTGTTGTGCTAATTGTGGTAAAAGTAGTGGATACATTTTAAGTCTTTTTAAAACACATCTTTAAACTTGAGAATTTCAAAATACATTTGGGAAGAACCAAGGCATGGATATATGCAGATTGCTGTTGTCTCCTAACAGAAAGCTGACTTAGTACTTGAATGTTAAACAAAACCAGATGTGTACCCTTTAAGGGATGAAGATCTTCGATCCCATACAAAAACATGTGAATTGCTGAGCTTTTGAGGATTTCCAGAGGACAAGATAAGACAGTGATGTGAAAAACAGTCTGCAAAACTTGCATTGGTTCCAAGTGTATCTGAGTGAAAGCGTCCCAAGCTATGACTGTCATAGGCCTTTAAATGTATGATTAGGTCTTTTGCTATACAGTTTGTATTCCCTACTGTTGAAAGTTACTTTCTCCTCTTAAGCTTCCTTGTGTGCATAGAGAAGCTGTTTCAATATTGATTCCTTGAAGATCTTATTAGGCTTCTGGAGTAAGAGTGCTGCTTGCGATTGTATAATTCAAACTGTATTGAATTACCCAAAATTTTGTGACTCGAGTCTGTTTTATACTATTATTTTTTTGGTCCTTTTTGTTTTATTGGAAGCACAGGGGGAGGGAGGGAGGAAGGTTTTTCAGACATCTTTTTTTTTTTTTTTTTTTTTTTTTTAACTTCATGATTGCAATGAAGAAGAGTCTCAAGTTTTGTACTGTATATTTCTGAAAATGAATCACAGAATGGCTAGGGTTGGAAGGGACCTCAAGGATCATGAATCTCCAAGCCCCCTGCCACATGCAGGGCCACCAACCTCCACGTTAAATGCTAGACCAGGCTGCCCAGGGCCCCATCCAACCTGGCCTTGAACACCTCCAAGGTCGGGGCATCCACAGCCTCTCTTGGCAGCCTGTTCCAGTACCTCACCACTCTCTGGGTAAAGAATTTCCCCCTGATGTCTGACCTAAATCTCCCCTCCTTCAACTTAAAACCATTTCCCCTCGTCCTACACGTATCAACCCTTTCAAAGAGTTGATTTCCCTCCCCTCTGTAGGCTCCCTTTAGGTACTGAAAGGCTGCAATGAGGTCACCCCGCAGCCTTCTTTTCTCCAGGAGGAACTGGACCTTTGGTTGTTGGGGAGTGTAGATGAATGCTGCTTCAAAGGGTCACACAGGTTCTCTTTGAGGCTCTGGAAGCACTATGTGTTACGAGGTAAATCCCTGTAAAAGCTACGATTTCAGCTTTAACTTAGGTGCAGTATATACTTGGGACCTTGTATATTCTGGTTGATTTTCTAGCTCTTGTTCTTTCTGCTTTAGATAGGATGAAGAACAGCTTGTGGAGATTTTCTTCCCTTTAACTGGTTATAGCTAGTTTACTATGTCCAAACAATATTTTGAAATGCCACCTCTAAACTTTTTAATATGGTATTCATTATGCTTGCATTACATGAGAAAACCATCTGCATCTCCTTAAAACATGAGGGTAACTTGAGAATAAGCTTGACTGGACAGGAAAATGTACATTTTTTAAATAGAAAAGTTGGTGAACTTCATTTGTCCTGTAAAGTGAGCGCTGACGTTATCTTTATTTGGTTCCAGACTCGTGTACTTCAGTCTGCAGCAGAAAATGAATCCAGGGACTGGGCAAAGACTAAAACCTAAAGTTGGAAAGGATAGGGGAAACACTTTCTAAATTGTTATTTAAAAAAAAAAAAAAAAAAAAAAAGTCAGTTTTCATCTCTGCTCCAAACTTAGAAAAAAGACATATCCTGTTATGGATGTGGCTTGAGACCTGTGAGCAAAAGTGGTAGCAATATTTCAAGTGGCTAAATTAAGAAACTTACAATATTTTTGGTGTAAGAGTTGATTAAATTTTGTCTAATGGGCAAAAAAAGCAGGAAAAAAATATTTTTTGACACTTATTTAACATATCCTGTTGTGACAGACATACAAAATGGTTTGAGGTAGGAATTTGAAGCTCAGATAGTTGCAGCTCTGATGGTGTGGGCAGGGACAACTTCAAATAGATCAGGTTGCCCGAAGACCCATCATCCAGCCTGGTCTTGAACACCTTCCTGGATGGGGGCAGCTACAGTATGTTCCAGTGCCTCACCACTGTAATTGAAATCCACTCTATCATTGTTTTAAATAATGTTACCCTTTGTCTTAGCACTACAAACCCCAGTAAGGAATATCTCTCCATCTTTCTTGTGGGCCTGCTTTATGTATCAGAAGGCTGCAGAAAGGTCCCTTTGGAGCCTTCTCTATACTAAACAGTCCCAGCTCTCCTGGCCTCTCTTCATAGCAGAGATGTTTCAGCCCTCCTATAATTTTTGTGGCACATGTGACATCTTCTGGCAATTCTTACAGGCTGCATTTCTTCAGTTTATCTGTAATTCAAATTACATGGCATCAAAAGCAGAATTTGTCATCAAGCTTTCCAACCACTCTTCAAGATTAATTGCTAATATCTTAATTGACAAATCTTAAAGTTAGACCTAATTATAATGGGAATCTTCTTTTGGAAGGACTGACACATCCTTCTTTAGCCTTACTAAGCTACTACAGTACATTAAGTTTAACATACCATGATATTCAGTTATGGAGAGTTACTTTGGTAGTTGCAGTTTATAGACATAAGTACTTTATGTTCCATATGCTATGTTTTCAAATAGCCTTTTTCATTTGCCATCCACTGCGTTTCTGTGTTTGAAAATTTCTCTAATGAATTCTTAGAAGTTTACCGTATCTACAGTGGCTGTGTGTAGAAACTCTGAAAGATTAGATAAGCACTGTTATGCTCAGAGGTGCAAAAAGTGGGGGAAACTGGTGTTTGAAGCAAATCTCACAGTTTGTAACGTATTGTGAGATGCAGAGCAAAGGAAAAGATGAGGGTAAGTCAGTTGAAGAGGAAGCAAGTGGCTTTCCTTTGTCTTCCTGGATACTGCCTTTTTGAATGCCTTTGTTGATGAATATATTTCATTTCTGTACAAATATTACTTTTTTAATACTTTGTGCATTTTTACCTTTATGTCTTGACTAGAGGTGGTAGTCTAGCTTCAGTGCACCTGGAAAAGTTACTCTGTGAGAGCGTTTTGTGTGCTGTTGTATGTGAACTAGTGTAAGAAATGAGAGCACCTTTCTTGCAGTTTCTCATCTGGAACCTTACCAGGGGCAAATGTATGTCCTGTGGATTGCCAGCAGGTCTTAGTACTTGCCATTTGTGTAACAGTCATAGCAACATGCCAATGTCCCTGTTATGTATGCATTAAACAATCTCAGTAATACAGTAAATTCTTCTAAGGGGCATTTGCTTTATTCAGTACTTAGTTATTCATTCCTTTTGATATCTTAAAGGTTACCTAGGAAGTTACATATATAATGTTTCCAGATTATGTCATACCAGAATTAAACTAGAAGCTGCATTAGCTTCTCATAGACATAGCTTTTCTATAGACATCTTGTGAAAAAATGTGGATGTGTTTGTAAGGGGTGTTGGTGAAACTCATCTAAGAACGCATGCACTTTAAATCTTTTGGAATGGCTACTTAAAAATTGGAATCCTTTTTAAAGGAAGACTGTATGTGATTCTTTTTCTTATATTATGAAAATATTAAAGGAAAATAAGTGCAAACATTTAATCTTGACAAGAGTGGCTTGAATAGTGATGTGCATGTTCTACTTAGAATTAATACAGCTTTGAAGGATTAAAGGTTTGTGTTTTCTGAATGTCCAGTTGAAAATAAAGAACAATTTATTTGAGCAATAAATTTACAGATTTGATTTTAATAATTATTCAACTCTTACCAGGTAATAGCTAAAAGAAAAGAAGATTCTGGAAAAATAAAACTCTTGCTTCATTGGACACCAGAGGACATGTGAGTATAATCCCAGTAATATGATAGGATGTAAGTGGGAGTTTACAGTAGATTCTGATACTAGTTTGGGTAAACTTTAAGCTGCACATTTTTAATGCATTTTGTCATCATATATTATAAATAAAGAGGTCTTCTAATAATTGAGTAATTTTGCCAGCCATATACACAAGAAAAAAAGAATTGTGCCAGTGTTTCCTTTTTTTATTTTTTATTTTTAACACTGTTTTACCACAATCTTCAAATATTTCTAGGCACCGATAAATATATACCTATCAGTACAATGGTAGAACAGAAATCTTTGCTTAGAGGACACAGTTTAACAGCAAAATAACCATAGTTGGTCCTTGAAAGTGTATCTGATATTGTGACTGCTTCTTTGGGCTCTCCCAATGAAGTTTAGAACACTATTCCAACATTTGATTACTTTTTCTCTTGTTGTTCCAAAGTTCTGTCCTTTTCCAAATGAGCATGTAATGCAGTACACAAGTAATGCCCTCAGGTAGGCTTGGGACATACAAAGTAGTAAATATTTCTTTGAAATAGCTCAGATAATATCTTTCTTTTGACAAAGGAATGAATTTATGTAAATATTATAATCTTTATTATATGGAAGAGTAGGCTAAATGATTGCTTTCCACTACTCTCTAGGAGACCAGTAGGCAAAGCAGTTTTAGTAGAGTCAGAGAGTAGCTCTTGCAAGTTTTTCATGATCCACATTTTTATACAGTTTTTAAGGAAAAAAAAATATGTATTTAAAAGTAAATATAGTTATATGGACTCAGGAAGGAAAAATCTATTATGTCTGCTTAAGCTCACATTAAGTCAGATACCTGCATAATTAGGTAGGATGCGCAGGTTTAGAAGTTCATTCTTAAAAGTAATGTTGGAAGATATCTGTGCGTTGATAAAACTTAATAAGGGAACTCAATAACTTAAACATTCAGTTGAATAGTCGTAGTTTTTTGCAATTACTATATAGAACAAAAGAATCTTTTAAAATATAGAGCTGCCTTTTAAGTGATTGAGTTTGAAGGTAATGAAAAGCCTTAGTGTAGTAATCTCTTCTTTCTCCCTTGAAGTGATATAAATTACTCAGTTTTGTAGTGTCCCACGTCAGTTGTGCAGTAGTGTGAACTTGGCAGTGTCAGTCAATAGTAGCTTTCATGTATAGAGGACTAGGATTGCTGATAAATTACCTAGACAAAGTTTAGTAACTTTAAAATGTCTGTAGCTTTTCCTGCTCTTTGCAGCACTTGTGGATCCCAAGTTTCAATTAAACCTGGAAAAGAATAATTAAAATATTGTAGTATAAAAGTGTAGTTCTTTGCTGCCTTCTAGGACACCTTGTTATACTGTGTGCAACAGTGTTTTGAAATTACTATCACTGAAGTATTACAGATATGAAGACAAAGTATTACATATTAAGAAGAAAAGGTATTGAAAACATAACACTAAGAGCACGAGAAGTAAATAAATTGGGACTTTTGTTTCCTAGTGTTGTGACAAAAGACTTTTTTTTTTTTTTTTTTTTTTTAACTCATGAAAATATATTCAAATGTTAGGTTTTCTGCACTGGAGAAGACAGGTTATTCATTAGTGTACATCCCTGATGGTTGTAGGGCTGGTTGACAAGTTCAAAGTAATTATGTGTTTCATATTTCTTGCATTTTGGTTGGGTTAGGTAGAGAGTGTGCTTCCTCTGCTGAGTGATACAGTTGTGAATTATTTGGTAGATTTAATTTCATCCTGATTATTACAGTTAAGAACAGAAAAGGCAAGATATTGTGTGTTGTCATCCATTTGTCTTACACAGGGCATGTATGCACTTCAGAAAAGCTGAATGCACTCATAACCATTATTTTCCATTGTACTGAGCTGTTAATCAGCCTTTCAGATGGAGCCAATAATAATAATTCAACCTTTTCTTCTGTGAGTCGTTTGGAGAAACTATTAAATTGCTCCAGATTTTCTGTACATCAAGTATTTTTGCAGGAAAACTAAATTACAGTCTTTAGCGAATTTCCTATAAAGGAGTGAAATAACACTGAATTTTTTGGCGCAGGAATTTATTCTGAGGTTTTTTTCTTGTCTTTCTTCATATCTCCAGTGGTATTTACTGTGAGAAGTTTTACACGCTGTTCATATCATTTTGCTTCTTCAGCATACAGTTTCTAATTGTTTTCAAAATGCTTCTGTTCGAAATATTTGATATCTTCTATTTAAAAAGCTCCATCTGTGGTATTTTCCGTCATTCATGAGCTGTTTTGAACCTGGGTAGAGAGATTGCTGTTGATTTTCTTCCAACTTCACCTGAAAAGTGAAAATAGTATCTTTGGAAAAATTCCTTTTTCTTCTCAGATAGTTTCTTCTCAGTTCTCTTACCAAAAAATTGAATTTGAATTTCAGCTAACTTCTATTGCTGGAAAAAATAAACTGCAAAGGTCTGTAAAGTTATGTATAGCTTTCATCAGGGGGAGGAAATGTTTTGAGTGTTTTGTTTCTCCATTTGAAACTTCCTTCAGAATGTTAGTTCATAATTCCAAACTTTTTTTTGCCTAACCTGAAATGAATTTTTTGCTCTTGAATCACTTAAAAAGCAAAGCAACAACAGCAAAGAAAAAACCCCACTATTTTATGTGGGCTGAAAATAATCCTAGTTTATTTTATTATTTTTATTTTTTCCAGTTGTGAAAGCAGTATGGATTATGTAGCCTTAGTCAGTGCTAACTGTTGGAAAGAGTTGGGAGGTAGGTTTTCAGTAAGGCACTTACAGCATTTGTAAGTCCAGTTTCTCTCTTAACAACCTGACAAGATCAGCAGGGCCTTAAAAACTCAATTCGCTTTCAGTAGAAGATGCAGTAATGCAGTAAGCCACTCAGAAGCAAATAGTTTGGTTTCAAATAGTTAAAAGCAAAATGTCGATCAGCGTAGGCTTTCTCTCTAGCTCTCTTCCAGCAGTTTTCGCTGCAGGTAGTACTGAGACGGTGCTTCCTGTTAATGTGCAAGGTTTTATTCCGTCTCGCATTAAGAGCTGTTACGTAGCCAAAATACGTTGTGGTGATTGCCTGAATGTCCTCAGAAGGTACTTGAACTTCAGCTGAGTTGGGGCATTTGGACACTTAGAGCAAACTGGTGTGCCTGCAGTAAATTTTATACCTAGTGAAATAAAGTGTTTTTAAAGATTTGTTTAGTTCCTGCTATCCATACAATAGAGAACATAGTGCTGTTGTTACTGTATGTTTGGTTTAGTATTCTTCTGGATTAATCTAAATTCTGTTTAGTATCTTTTTCATGCTGAGAACTTGAAAGACTTTGGAGTATAATGTGTAAAGATTGGCTGTCTTTTCTTCGCTCCGGTGAAGGTGATTTTTAACCAGTGAAATTGGAGATTGCATATAGAAACTTCATATGTACTTGTTTACCACATAATTTTATGGTAAGAAAAACAGTTGATCTTTTTTGAATATTTTTTTTATTTTATTTATTTATTCATAGTCTGCCTGATGTGTGGGTAAATGAAAGTGAGCGACATCAGTTAAAAACTAAAGTAGTTCATTTATCAAAACTACCAAAAGATACTGCCTTGCTTCTGGACCCAAACATATACAGGTAATGTCTTAATTTTGAAATTTTCATTACTTACGTGTAATCTTAAGCCTCACTTAACTTTTTGACGTTGGGGAATCAGAATTGCTAATGCATTATACACCAGAACAGGGAGCCTTGATCCTGTCAGCGTCCGGTAGTTAAGTTCTGAGGTCTTAAGTTGTTTCAGAATTACTAAAGTTCTTGAACTGAACTCTAGTTACTGAGAAACGGGGAATGTGTGTATTTACCAAGTGTATTTTACTTTTTTGTGCTTGGTGTACAGAAATTCTAGTAAAGGAGGTACATACAGTGGAATCCTGAAAGATCACTTCTGTTAAGATCACATGCTGGTTTGTATACCAATTTTTTTAAAGTCCAAATTTATCTTTACATAATTTATATTCAGCTGTAATACATGCAGTATTACCTTGAAATCTTACTTGTATACAAGTACTGTTTTTTTTTTTTAATACAAGATTCTTTAAAGGGGGACAGAGGGGGACAGTACATGTCACTTGTCTTTAAGCTGCATTCACATTTATGTTTGTAGGATTTGATTGGCTTTTAACCCATCTTGTTTCTAATAATTTCTTGAGTTTTTTTTTTTTTTCCCCCCCTCTGTATTAATGTGCTCACATAATTGTCAGTACCCACACTTGTATGTGTGTACAGTTTTTAAAGGTAATCTGAAATGCTTAATTGTCTCTTAAGTTTTTGAAGGTCTAATGTTATGTTTTTATAGGTTTATTTTAAAAATGCATGTATATGGTGGGGTCAGAGGAGGGTATTGGGGGGGGAAGAAAACAATTGTTTTCCCACAACCAGAGTTTCTTTAACTTCCAATGCTCAAGTGTCTGAAAGAGTTCCTATACTGCTAATTTGAGGTCTTGGTATGCAATAAGCCTTTCAGTTCACCTTTACTATCAGTGTATTTCACTAATCGAATTAATGAAAGCTTGGTTTACAATATGAAAATAAATCCTCATACTACATGTGCTATCTTTTTAAATGTAAGTATTTTAAATACTTACATTAGCATATGAATTGTTGGTGTTAATGATGTTAATGATAAAATGTTATGAGGAAATGGGATTATGTATTTTAAAGCCACTTAAAGTGGCGACTGTTTTATAACCTAACTTAGGTGTTAATTGTCTTTATATCAATTAACTTTGTGGAACTTGATGTATTACAAGTTTGATTTGAAAAGAAAGAATAATATTGGAAAATGATCTGTAGGGTGAAGTCCACTGGAAAAAAAAAAAAAAAAAATGACAACCCTTTCTCCCTCTTCCAAATAAAATTGAGGTCCCTATACATTATCAATTACCAGATTTTTATCAATATAGATCAGTATGTGATTTAAAAAAAGCTTTGGGACCAATTAGGAGACAAAAGAATTAAAATCAAAGACCAAAATATCGCATGTGGAAAAGGTGGTCAGAGGAATTCAATCACAGCTATTAATGTCATGATAAAATGTCGATGCTAATAGAAACTTTGAAATCATCTGAAATGTATGCTAATTTGAGATCATATAAAATGGCTCTCAATCAAAGTAAATGATTGTTTATAGTCATGATTCCATAATATGCTCTAGGTAACTTGGATTTACATTTCAGGATCTTTTTCTGAAAGGTATCCTATCTTCTTTTACAGAACAATGCCCCAGAAGAGGTTGAAGAGGTAAAAACCAAGCGAGTGGGGACAGCTGCAGTCTTAGTCACTGACAATGGATTTAGAAATAAAGTTGCACATTAGTCAAATCCCATCTTTTTTTTTATAAATATTTATGCTTAGTGTAAACATTCTGTGAATGAAGTTGATGCTTCTGTGGAATATATTAATATATTACTGTATATCCACATTTTCATGGAATGGTACAGTGGGAGATTGAGCAAACACTCTTCTGGCAACTTAGTGGAACAACTAAAAGGCTTTGCATGCTTTCTTCTTTAAGCTGCTTTTTTTCTTTAGTGAATACAATAGTTTATATTGATGAAACGAAAGTAACCGTCGCCATTTACTCACAATTCCCAAGAGAACTGCTAACAAGCTATTAGGCTTCTTATCAGCGTGAACTAAATATAACACATGCCAGACAATAAAACAGCTACCAAGGGGTTATCCTGTCACCCTTTCAATATGGTGGATAGTAATCATTTGTCATTTGTAACTTCGTGTCCTTTTGCAGATCCGTAAAATATATTGAATAATGTTTAAGGAAAACCAAGAAAAAGCAAGAAACGTGTTGATGGAATGCTTGTCTTTTCCATTCAACTCTGAATACATATAGTACGGTTTAAAGATGTTAAGAGTGTTGCAGTATGTCTGATCCCCCTTTTCAGGAGTGGTATAGTATGTTAATGAAATCTTTTGTTTGTGATCCATATCAATGGACGGTTTTTGAAAAACCTTTACTTAAGCAATTAGTGTTATTTGTGTTTTATTTTTACTTTTTTGAATCTGTAGAATCCCCATTCACTTGTAAAGTATACTTTTTTTATTTGGCCTGATGTTTTCTAGTTGTAAAGAAAATGGTATTTTTAAAAAAAATATCTAGAAATTCAATCCTTTATGCACCAAAGTTGGCTTTGAAAAGGAAAGTAAAATCACTTTCTTGCTTAATAAGCAAGAAGCCGTGGATTTTTTTAACTGACAAATAGAGATGTGTCTAACCTGTTAGTCTTTGTATGGAGACAAAAATGTTGCATATAGATAATAGGACATTGCTTGTAAATATTTCAGCAGATTTGTAATATATTTTTATATTATGAAATGTACTGTAGATGTTTTTCTAGAGGCATGAAAGTTAAAATGTATATATTACGGTAGAAATAATATTGAAGGATATTGTAATTCACTAGTGCTGCCAGAAGAATTGTTTAAAAAAAGCACCTTCCTTAACAATAAAAAACCCTTCTTTTACATACCTAAGGGACTATATACTACTGTTAATATCTGTTGTAAGAACAAAAACACATTGAACATCCTTCCCAGAAGTCTTTGAGGGATGAATAGTACCCATAATTAATTCATGGCGCTCCTTTCTAATAGTGAACACAAAATTAGTTTTTTTCCTTGCTATTGGAAGGAACTAATACGTAAAATTTATATGGATATATGCAGTCAAACTGCAGAGTTAGTCCTCCTTGTTGGGGAGGAGTTTACTACAGTGAAACTAATAACCAGCAGTTTTTACACTAAATCTTTATTAAATAGAATAAAACTTAGAAGTAACCCTTTGGTTGCGGAAGTGAGCGTACCCTAGTACAATACAAATGCTTTCTGCGTTGGTACTGACATGAGAGTCTTGCTTAGCTCCAATGGGTTAAAAATATTACTTATATACATGAAAAAAAAATCTTATCAAGCAAAATAAAGTGCAGATTAAAAGCACCACTAATATAAGATGTTCTGGAATGGTTGTTTAATAAGGGTATTATTCATAAAATCTGTTGTGATGTGACTTTATTTTTGGAAAAAAAAAATGCAGTGTTTTTTTTTTTTTTGCTTGAGCACTTCACCTACTGCTTTTTCTGTACCTATAAAATAATCCACAATCTTTGTTTCTTTTATGAATTTGTTATAAAATTGCCAAATAGAAGTGTTTCAGATATAGTTTGTATTTGTATTTTTTTAATTTTATTGCTTCATGAGTTTCTTGTAAGTCATTTATAATTGACAGATGATTGTAGACCTTGCCTGAGTATTTTTTCTAATAAAACAAAGCAAACAAACCTCATTAGCTTCAAAATTGTAAGATTTCAATGAAGTTTTCAAAGGTAAATATAAACATGTCACTATTTTTTTTTTTTTTTTTTTTTTTTTTTTGTCCAGAAAGAGTGAAACACACACATTTAAGCAATTGGGAATTTGGGAAGTCAATCATATATTCTTCATGTAAGCTATGACTTTCTTTTCCTGGGTATGAAGAAAGTATTTTCAGGTTTTCTCATGATCCAACTTGTCTTTTGGAAGGAAAAAAATAACTGTAAGACCAAAGCATCTGGGAACAAAAGAATATATTAATTGTTTCCCGTAGAGTCAAAAGGTAAGTGGATTTGTGGCAATTTTAACACAAAGGTGTAGAGTTGAAATAATAAAAAACATTTTACATAAGAGTTTTTTTTACATACACATTTTTTAGAATGCACTTTGACAATGTTCTGTGTTTTGGAAGACACTGACTACTCTAAAGATGTGCTTGTTTTTTCTGTCCCCTCCTCCCACCTCTTACGAATTCCAGTTATGACAGAGTAACCAGGCAGGTGGAACTAACATGGCATAGGAGTTCTGAGAAATATTGTTCTATTTTTCATACTGTTTTTCTTGAAATGCATTAATATTTAATTCTTTTCTCAATTCTTGAGCAGTTACAGATATCTTAGTTCTGGGTGTAACATATAGAGGCTTCCTCCTATCGTTCTAAGTGACATTCCTTTTTCCAGTTACTTAGATTTTCCAGTTAGCAGCAGAATGCATCTCCTCCCACTTGGACTGTTCATTTTCTTTGTAGAAATATACTGTAAAGACACAGTTATTTACTCTTAACTGCAAGCTGTTTCCTGCAAGATTTGGGAAGTGTAAAATTTTAGTAATTTTGCAGTTGAATTTTAATCTGGAGTACATATTTCATGAGGCTCGAGGGACTGGGCAAGTTCAGCTAGATAAGAGGAGTCTTTTGGAGGAACCTAATGTCAGTGTTTCAGTAGCTAAGCAGTTACCAAGAAGGTAGAGCTAGGATTACTAGAACTGCATAGCAAGAGAAGGAGTTGTCATCGGTGGTCATGAAATAGAATTTTTTTTTTTTTTTTTCTCTCCAGCATGAGGAAGGTTGAACATTGGAACACAGCACTTAGAGATTGTGAAATCCCTGTTCTAGGAAGCTTTCAAGTTCCAGGCAAAGCCCTGAGCAACTTGGTCAGGGTTCATTGTTAGTGCTGTGCTGAGCTGAAGATCAGATTAGATCCTTTTCCAAGGAAGCGCTCCACATGAATAATCCTGTGTCCTGATTCAGAAGGAAGTTGGCTTTCTCCTTTAGCCTCGAACTCAGGTGGGCATCAGAACTGTTTGCTAGCATGATCTAAACATAGCTGTGTTCATAGATCAGGGCTAGAATTGGAGTTGTTTGATATGAAAATTAATCGGTTGTGGCAGTGACTTGGATCTGGGGCTTTAGTCTACATTTTTGTTGGCATCCTACGTAGCTGATCTTCAGTGGCACTGTCGTAAGGTAAATGCTGGGGCATGAAGATGTGGGGACAGTGATGTGGGGTGCAGTGTTTGCTCATTCACTGTTGGGTGATAGCAGCAAAGATTTTCGTAAATGTCGTCTTAGATATTATTCAGAAATGATATTTTAGATCATCCTACTTCTGGGACATCTTCAAAGAACATGTGCTGAACTCTGTTCTATGGCAGTTCTGATTTTCAAGAGATGCAGTACACCCAAAGACCTGTACCCTAAATTACCAGTCCTTTTGCAGTGTGTTGTCTTGACTTTTACAGTTTTCTAAGCATGACTAACAGGATTTTGAATGAATTTTGGGAATGAAGATCATGTCTGTCTTTTGCTTGAGTGGAAATTCTTGTTTGGGAAAACTTCCTGGTGTTTGAGGATAGCATACAGCTGATGGTTTGATATTAGATCTTATTCTACCTTTAAAATTACTTCTAAAATAAATGAGGCAGAAACACATCAGTTGCATATAAGTACTTTCTCTTGAGTAACTTTTTTTTCACATTTTGCCCCGATTGCCATATATACAGCACTTAGCATTTTTTTTTTCTTCACTTACGTAAGTCCAATACGTAATAACCCTATGCAGTGCTTTAGGCTTGGGGATGAGTGACTGAATGACTCTGAAGAGGAAATGGACCTGGGAGCATTGATTGATGCTCGGCTGAGCATCAGCCGACAGTGTGCCCAGGTGGCCGAGAGGGCCAACGGCATCCTGGCCTGCATTAGAAATAGTGTGGCCAGCAGGAGCAGGGAGGTGATCATCCCCCTCTACTCATCACTGGTGAGGCCGCACCTTGAGTACTTCACTACAGGAAAGACATTGAGGCCCTGGAGCATGTCCAGAGAAGGGCAGTGAAACTGGTGAGGGGCCTGGAGCACAAGTCTTACTTGTGTGGCTGATGCAGGTGGGATTGTTTAGTCTGGAGAAGAGGAGGCTCAGAGGAGACCTCATTGCACTCTACAACTTCCTGAAGGGAGGTTGTGATGAGGAGGGGTTTGGTCTCTTCTCCCAAGCAACAAACGGGACCCGAGGAAATGGCTGCAAGTTGTACCAGAGGAGTTTA
This sequence comes from Centrocercus urophasianus, assembly GCF_019232065.1. Lineage (NCBI taxonomy): Eukaryota > Metazoa > Chordata > Aves > Galliformes > Phasianidae > Centrocercus > Centrocercus urophasianus. Next base: position 14,701,455 of record NW_024885344.1, read on the forward strand.
GGTTAGACGTGAAGAAGAACTTTTTCTCTCAGAGAGTGGTCAGGCACTGGAATGGCTGCCCAGGGAGGTGGTGGAGTCACCGTCCATTGCAGTGTTCAAGAGGCGTCTGGATGAGGAGCTGCGAGATACGGGTTAGTGCTTGTGGTAGCAGTGGTAATGAGAAGATGATTGGACTAGATGATCTTATAGGTCGCTTCCAACCTTGTGATTCTATGATGGTCATGGTAAGTAATGGTAACAACAGTTTCCAATTTATGTTAGAACTTACATCTGGACTAACTTGTGAACAAATGAGTTAATTATGTTTAAATCTACATTAATTTTAGGAAGAATCACTTTGATTTCTGTTTCTTACAGCTTTTTTTTTTTTTTTTTTTTTTGGTGCAGCATGTAAATTGGTTACTATAGGAAAATTTGTCTTACTTAGTGTATCAGTCTGAAATTGATGATTTATCCTCACTTTTATCTCCCTGATGTTTTACACTGTTTTATGAAACAAATCATAAGCATTTATTTTTTCCACATAAATGTATCAAAGTATTAAAAAAAAAAAAGTCTAATCGGGAACATTGGTTTTTCTTAAAAAAGCAGTGAGCTGACTCTATGGCTTCTTTCATTCATGTTCTATCAGCTGTTAAATAGATGTTCTGTGAATAGATCCTACATACACATGGCTTTGAAAATAAAATAAACAGTTTGATCTGTAAAACAATCAGGTCTAAACAAAACATTCCAACAGCTGAAGATAGTCGTAACATCACATGGATCTTCTTAATCCAGTAAAGATGCCCTTAGGCCTGTTAGTTATCCTTGTATTTACTTACATCAAGCTAATACCTTGCTAAATTATGTTGCTTCAACTTTTAATAATTTTCTGGATTATATGGTTTGAGAAACAAAAAAAAACACACCAATCCTTTTCTGTTTTGTTTGAGCTGTACTACGGAAAAATATTTTAAAAACAAGAATACCTTCATGTATTTTCAGCGGGGCCCCCCTTTTTTGTTTCTTTTCTAAGAACTGTGTGTTTGCAAATACAAAAGCTGAGTTAGGACTAACAGAATAAAGTCACATTAATACAGCTGTAGTCTTTTAATGCTTATAATGGGAGTTCACAGGTATAAATACAAGTGTGTAATCTCCTGGAGTGTATTTATGAGAATAATTAATACAATGAAGGAGGGTTCCACTGCTGTAGTCTCTAATTACAGTGTTTTTCTAATACATTATAAACTAAAATTTGACCAACAATAAAATCTCATACTCTGGAAAATTATTTTTCATCCATTTGTTCTGTTAATTTCCCTGATAGCTGACAAAATGTATACAGCAGACCCAGACACTCTGTGAAGATTCAGGACGTCTCCTGGGTTGGGGTTGCACAAAGAGCATTCATTTGGTTTCTGTTAAAAGCAGAGCACTGGATTGAAGAAATGGGAGCTGAGAATTTGCTCTTCCCAGGTGATAATGAGCAAAGACCATTTCTGCAACCTCTGTTTTTTGGCTTTTTGACTGCAAGTGGCAACACTGAGAGCTTGCTTTCCTTTTTGTAGCTGTCCTTATAGTGAAAAAATCTCCCTGGAATGTTTGTCTGGGTGTCTTAGCTTTTATACTGCCACGTCTATGAAGTACGTATGTTTGCATTTCGACTTAATTTTATCAAAATTCTGGGTAATTATTGCTGGTGTTTTTTTTTTTTTTTTTTTTATGATTAGTTTTGGGGTTGTTTTTTTTTTTTTATAATTTTTTAGGGTTTTTTTTTTTGGTTTTTTTTTTTTTTTTTACAGTCATGTTCAGGGGTAACAGCACAGCTGGAAGTTATCCATTGATATCCACAATATCTGTTCATGTGTTGAACTGTCCCTACTTGTAGCTAACAGAGTAACTCGTACCAGTAATGGGTGACATCTTTCATGCAGACTTGGAACAAGAGGGAAGGAGAAACTACTTGAGGATTAACTATGTAAAGATTGAGTGTTGGGAATACTAGGTTCAGTTCTAGTCACGAAAGAAATGCTAATTATGTTTCTCTTCTAAGCCTCTATATTAAAACCTTTATTTATTTGCTTATTTATGACAAAAGCACCAAGGAATGACTAGTTGTCTTGGCCTTAGGTGACTTGAATTTGGCATTATTGGTGATAGCCCATAGGAAAAGGGCTGAATTTTACAGGGTGAGCCTCCCAGATGCCAAGCAGTTTGTACAAGACTTGTTCCTTCTGTAGTGTACATGCATCTGTTACATTTCAGTGTATATTCAGGTAAGTTCACTAAGAAGAATGCTGCAAAGTACCAACCAGCTTCATCTATGATGATTTCAAAAAAATGCTTCAGACAGACAGTAGTCTTTCTGACTAACAAACAGAAACTAGAAAGCGTGCACTCATTTCTTACCTTTTTACATGAACATGTATAGTTCCGTCGTTTTTGGAAGAGAAAATGTACTGCATTGAGGAGATCTGAGAGTTTGAAAATGTCTCTTGTTGTGTGCCTGCTTTTTGGAATGCTTGCTTTCAAAAACGTCCAGCAAAAAGCATAAAATATATTATACCCTTTCCCAGCTGTTGTCTCCAATGATCGCCAATTCAGATCGGTCAACTTGCAGATCATGGAGATGCTTAGGGTGTGATGTTATTTGATGACACCATGCTGGTTTTCATTGCTACAGCACGTTTTGGTGAGTGAGTTGCTTCAGTTTTAGTGAGCTAATGAAAATTATGCCAAAACCTGTACCAGTCTAACCAGGGCCTATGTAAACTTAAGAATTTTGTGATAACTTAGAACAAAGTCCAAAATGAACTTAGAAAATACTTGAGTACTAGTAATACACGCCTATCAAGTTATGTTTAAAAGTTAATTTTGGAACAGTCATAGAATATTTTATGTTGGAAGGGACTTAAAGATTATCTGTTTCAACTCCTTACCACAGCTGCCACAGGTAGGGACATCTTTCACTAGATCATAGAATGTCTTGGGTTGAAGGGACCTGGATCTTGCCACTCTCTAGATTGGTTTCCTAGGGCCCCATCTAACCTGGCTTTGAATGATCGCCGAGGATTGCTGCTTCAGAACTGCTCCAGCCTGAAGCGCAGTGACTGACCGCGAGGTACAGGGGGCTTCGGTCGGTTCCCTCTCTCAGGGATCCCCGAGAGAGAACAGAGCAGCCGGACAGCTCTCGGCCGGGCAGCTCTCGCGAGAGCGGCCCACGTGGCGGGAGCGTTGCCAGGTCAACGGCTCTGCACCCACCCCGTCTTGCCTAGAAATCGCCTCAGGGTGAAGTCAGTGTCGCCTCAGTGAAGAAGGCGGGAGAAACACTGGGGCTGATTTATCAAGGAGAAACAGTAAGCCACTCCTACACGGGACTCCCCCTCAAGGACGGCTGTTATCGCCCTCGGGTAAGTGATAAGTGCGGGGGCTCCTGTTAAGGACCCGGCAACTGGGCCTGGGCAAAGCCAGCACTGCCGGCAGCAGGGTGGGGCTGATAAGGCGCACCTCATTTAGTATTTAGTAGTGTTTATACCTGCTGGTCTGCGATGGCTGCACCGTGGAGGAAGGCTAATGCCGCAAAAATTATGGAGACCCAGACGGAAGTCCCATGCTCACGCAGAAAAAAGACTGCAGCCAAGAAGAACGTGGAGACCCAGACAGAGGTCTTGTGCCTGCTTGAAAGGATAGCCGGTGCAAAGACGAGTGTGGAGACTCAGGCCCCAACACGAGATGCTAATACACAGGTCACTGGCTGTCACAAGTGCCAGAGCCTGGTCTTTGAAGTACCAGACAATGGTGGTGGTAGTTGTATAAGATGTGACCAATTACAGGACTTTCTCAGCCTGGTGATCGACCTGAAGGAGGAGGTAGAGAGGCTGAGGACCATAAAGGAGTGTCAGAAGGAGATTGACTGGTGGTGCCAGTCCCTATCGGCTCCAAAATCTGGGAGCATAGCTGAGGCACCACATGGAGCATCTCACCCCCTGCAGCCTCATAAACAGGTGAGAGAGGGGAAACGGCAGGCCGACAGTGTTGCAGTGAGCCTCCTGTCCTCTCCTCTACCTTTGAGCAATTTGAGAAAGGGGGAGGAGTGGAAACAGGTACCGGTTCGACGAAGCAGGCATCCCCCATCCCGACTGTCCTTGGCCCCACAGGTGCCTCTGTGTAGTAGGTTTGATGCCCTGGAATCTGAGGGAGAGGAGTGTGGGGATGTGGAGGGAGGTCAACCTGTGAGGTTGCCTCTGGTACAGCGGTCGACTCCGCGCCTCAAGACTGCTTCCACCCGGAAGGACAGAAAAGTGGTGGTTGTGGGAGACTCCCTACTGAGAGGAACCGAAGGCCCTATATGTCGCCCTGACCCTGCCCATAGGGAAGTGTGCTGCCTTCCTGGGGCACGGCTCAGGGACATTTCTAGGAGACTTCCTGGTCTGATTCGCCCTTCCGATTATTACCCGCTATTGATAGTTCAGGCTGGCAGTGATGAAGATGCTGGGAAAAGTCTCAGGGCTATCAAGAAAGACTTCAGGGGACTGGGGCGGATAGTCGAGGGAGCAGGCGTGCAGGTGGTGTTTTCCTCCATACCTTCAGTGGCAGGGCAGGATGCTGAGTGGTACCAAAAAACCCACCTCATAAATGGCTTAAAAGCTGGTGCAAATGCAGGAGTTTTGTTTTTTTTGACCATGGTGCAACTTACTTGGTGCCTGTTATGATGGCAGCAGATGATGGATGTAGCCTGTCTCTGAGAGGGAGGAGGATCTTAGCTGAGGAACTAGCAGGACTCATTGACAGGTCTTTAAACTAGGTATGAAGGGGGAAGGGGACAAAACCAGAGCTGCTGGGGTTCAGCGGGTCGTTCGAGGGCTCGTACCGAACTTGATAGGCAATGACGGTGAGGTACAAAGTGATGACTGGGGCAGGGGGGAGTTGGGGATGCTACTGTTTTAGGGAAGCCTAGATCCTCTACAAAGGAGGTAAGATGGAAAGCTCAGCTGAAGTGCCTTTATACCAATGCACGCAGCCTGGGAAACAAGCAGGATGAGTTGGAAACTGTGATGCACTTGGGAAGGTATGACCTTGTTGCCATCACGGAAACGTGGTGGGATGAATCCCATAACTGGAACACCACCGTTGAGGGCTATTGGCACTTTAGAAAAGATAGGCTAGGTAGGAAGGGTGGGGGAGTTACCCTCTGTGTCAAAGAGTGGATAGACTGTGAGGAGCTCCCTTAGAGAAACGGTCAGGAACAGGTTGAGAGCCTGTGGGTTAGAATTAGGGATGGGTCTAACAAAGGTCAGCTGGTGATGGGAGTATACTATAGGCCGCCTCATCAAGAGGAGACTGTTGACGAGGCTTTCTTGCTTCAGATGTGGGAGGCTTTGTGCTCACGGGCTCTTGTGCTGATGGGGGACTTCAACCATCCAGATATCTCTTGGAAAGACCACACGGCAAGTTGCAAAAGGTCTAAGAGGCTTCTGGAATGTGTTGACGATAACTTTCTGGTCCAGCTGTTCACCAATGCGGAGGAAATCATTACTGGTGTTAAGGTTGGAGGCAGCCTGGGTTGTAGCGACCACACCCTGGTCGAGTTCGTGGTCTCGAGGGAAGTGGGCCTTGCAAAAAGTGGTGTCAGGACCCTGAACTTTGCAAGAGTGAACTTTAAGCTGTTCAACGGACTGCTGGCTGAGATCCCCTGGGATGCTGTCTTAAAAAACAAAGATGTTGAGGAGAGCTGGCTATTCTTCAAGGATGCCTTCCTGAGAGCACAAGAACTCTCCATCCCTCTGATGGCTGAGCGGTGTGGTCGACACGGTTGAAGGAAGAGATGCCATTCAGAGGGACCTCGAGAGGCTAGAAAGGTGGGCCCGGGTGAACCTGGTGAGGTTCAACACGGCAAAGTGCAAAGTTTTGCACTTGGGCCGGAGGAATCCCAGGCATCCATACAGGCTGGATGGAGTGGTCCTTGAAAGCAGCCCTGTGGAGAAGGACCTGGGGGTCCTGATAGATGAAAAACTTAATATGAGCCGACAATGTGCTCTTGCAGCTCGGAGGGCAAATGGTATCCTGGGGTCCATCAAAAGAGGGGTAGCCAGCAGGGTCAGGGAGGTGATTCTCCCCCTCTACTCTGCTCTTGTGAGGCCCCATCTGGAATACTGCGTCCAAGTGTGGAGCCCCCAGTACAAAAAAGACAGGGAGAGGGTCCAGAGGAGGGCCACTAGGATGATCAGGGGACTGGAGCACCTCCCCTATGAAGACAGGCTGAGGGAGCTGGGCTTGTTCAGCCTGGAGAAAAGAAGGCTGCGGGGTGACCTCATTACAGCCTTTCAATACCTAAAGGGAGCCTACAGAGGGGAGGGAAATCAACTCTTTGAAAGGGTTGATACGTGTAGGACGAGGGGAAATGGTTTTAAGTTGAGGGAGGGGAGGTTTAGGTCAGATGTCAGGGGGAAATTCTTTACCCAGAGAGTGGTGGGGTGCTGGAACAGGCTGTCCAGAGAGGTTGTGGATGCCCCGACCTTGGAGGTGTTCAAGGCCAGGTTGGATGGGGCCCTGGGCAGCCTGGTTTAGCATTAAACATGGAGGTTGGTGGCCCTGCATGTGGCAGGGGGGTTGGAGATTCATGATCCTTGAGGTCCCTTCCAACCCTGGCCATTCTGTGATTCTGTGACTCGAGGGATGTGGCATGCACAACTTCTCTGGGCAGCCTGTTCCAATGCTTTGCTGCCCTCTGAATGAAGATTTTCCACCTGATGTCTAATCTAAATTTCATCTTGTTATTTAAAGCCATGCTCACTTGCCCCGTAACTATCGGACAATGGAAAAAGTCTGTCCCACTTCTGTTTATAAGCTACTTTTAAGTACTGGAAAGCCACAATGAGGTCTCTCTAGAGTCTTCTCCAGACTGAACAAGCTGAACTCCCTTAGGAGAAGTGCTCCAGCCCTCTGATCACTCTCGTGGCCTTCCTCTAGATCTGCTTCAGCAGATCCACATCTTTCTTGTGCTCGGGGCTCCAGGCCTAGATGAAGGGCAGGGTAAACGGGGGTGATCACCTCCCTTGCCAGCAGAGCTGGCTGCTGCTCTTTTGATGGAGTTTGGGACAGAGTTGGCCTTAGGGCTGCAAGCACACACTGTTGGGGTTCCTGGTGGAGGAAAAGTTTGACATGAGCCCCAGTCTTTCTCTGCAGAACTGCTCTCAATGAGTTCTCCCAGTTTGTAGGCATGTGTAGGGCTGCCCTGATCCTGCTTGGCTCTTGTTGAATCTTGTTGGGTTCTTGGCCCACTTTTCAAGCTTGTCCATGTCCCTTTGGATGGCATCCCCTCCTATTGTATCAGCTGCACCACTCAGCTTGGTGTCATTAGCGAATTTGCTAAGGGTGCTCACATCCTCTGTGTGTCATATATAAAGATGATGAAGAGCACTGGTCCAAAGATGATGGGCCTGTGAGGGACACCACTCATGACCAGCCTCCACCTTTACATGGAGCCATTGACCTCAACAACCCTCTGACTATGACCATCCAACCAATTCTTTACCCACTGAATAGTCAACTCTATAAATCCATCTGTCTCCAGACTAAGGATGTGGTATGGGACCATGTCAAAGGTCTTGGATCAGATTGCCTAAAACTCCATCCAACCTAATTCCATTGACCACACCAGGAGACTTTGAATGTCGCTGCATTTTTTAACTCGTTCCATCTAAGTTTACATAGTTCAGTGATATTTGTACATGCACGCTGTGTCTGCTTGGAATCTCATTGACTTCAGAAGGACTTTGTTGTGGATACTTGCCTTGCCTACCTCAATTCACACCCATTGTCTGAAACCCAGATTGTTCAATCAGAAGCACAGGGACAGGATGTTTCTTAGGTTTCATTTAAGCAGGCGGTTCAACATAAGCCATTTAAATGTGTCTAGGCAGTAAAATATATGCTTGAATTTACATAATTCCAAAGCCAAAAAGTTAGTAAATATATTGTGGAGCAAAGCATTGGAATGTGGAATTAAAGACTGACTTTCAGCAATAAAGGCATTTTAAATGGTTTTCATTTTAAACAACGCTTTGCAGCTTTTACTTTCTAATGAGTAAGAGGCAGGGGCTTGGACCTGGCTTGCCTTTTCTTTCTTCATGTCATAAATATTCTCTTACAGCACGGAAAATACATCAATTATCCTTAAAGCAGTGTTTATTGCACAGCAGATGTGTGCATACAGCAACTGTAGTTGAAAACCAGAGTATTTAATTAGCAGTTGCCTGCAGCTGGATTTTTTTAAACAAATGGGGAGGTGGGGAAACATAAAAGGATGTCAAGAAACTATCTGCTGACAGTGAGCAAGTTCATGTGTAATTACTTATTGAAAATATTACTCTGAACTCATAGCTATCATGTGATATTGCCTTCTATTCATTGTGTCGTGGAGTCATCTGTGATATTCATATCCTCACTGATCAGATAGATGTGTTGTCTGATACAAATGAGGCAGTTTTTTGTTTCTTCTTTTCAAAGCACGATAGTAACTTTGAAGATTTTTAATAGTTTTCTGTTCATCTGTTAGTTTTATTATAGCTGTTCTCTCTGCAGTCGTTGAGAGAATGCAATGGATTTGAAGGATGAGCATTTCAGCATTGCAGTGAGATGTCAGGGTCTGGAAATACGTGGGTAAAAATATTGAGGGTAAAAGGTCTGGATTTGCTTCCTCACACGTTATGTAAACTCTCAAGTGGTTACATAGTGTGCATAGGTCAAATAAAAATGTACTTCTCATTGACTTGTTACTAATAGCTTTAAAAATTAACAGATGCAGCATGCATTCAGATTTTATCTTAAAAAAAAAATATATATTCAAATAGATGTTTTTGGGGTGAAAGGTGGCCTCTTAAACAGAACAGTTCCTTTTTGTTTTTCTTTAGAAATGATGAATTATAGAGCAAATTCCAAAACAAAAGTTTTTATCTTGACTAATGCCTCATCTGGGTAATCCTCTACAAATTACACATTGTAGTTTCTCATGTATTTTCACATGTAATTATTTCCATTGAGTCATCTTGCATTTTTCCCCCCCTTCAACTAATATGCTTATTAGAATGTATTTCATACTTCAGTAACCATAGTTTGCATTCTAATAGGAGCTGTTTTCAATGGCAGAAGATCTGAAGTTATTTTAAGCTGGAAAATATGTAGATGTGAAGACATCTAACCACGCACTGTAGTCTTCAGAAAATACTAATTATGTTCCACCTCACGGTTTACCAGGATCCTAGGACCCCATGTAACACTGAATGCATCTACACAGCGTGCATTTTAGGTAGACGTTTGGCTTCCTAGCAATCTATGACCAAAAGGGGGCAGCAATCCACCATGCTAAACCTATCCGTGTACTCTAACACTCGTTAGTGGTGTTACTTCAGATGTATTCTTACTTTTCTAAACCAGTTTCCTTAAGGGTAACTGCCTTTGGTGATATGAGATGGAGTTATGTACTGTTCTATGTTTATGTCTAAAACATTGCAAAGGAGAAGAGAAACTGCAGAGGAAAATAGAGTTGACTGATGAAAGCTGAAATACAATTAATGAAATGTTTTATGGTTGAGATACCCAAAGATTCTGTAAAACGTAGGTGGCAAATCATGATGTCTGGGCATCTCATTTTGCTATTACCTTTTCTGACCCAGTGACACCTAAGACTGCACTTCTTACCACCTGATTTTTTTTTTTTTACTGAAGGAGCACGACAGAAGTAAGTTTATAGAGTTCTCTAGTGAGTGTTGAAGTCAGATCAGGCTCTTTTTTATCCTCTTAAGTGAAAATCTGGGAGCTTCAGCATGGATTTAAAGAATGAGAATAAAAAATCCTGCCAATTACATCTACTGGTTTGCAGTAACCGTGCACGTAACCTTTTTTCTTGAGATGAAGATGCAGCAGATTTTGTTTCAGTAAGGAAGGTAATTACTTTGCATCTATCCAGGGATGTTGTAAGATAATACAGTAAGTGCTACCGTGTCCTTATTGCTCAAAACCTGAAATTTCAAGCTATCTCAGAAATTATCTGATGTGGTTGATTATAGCAGAAGAAATGTAGCATTGGTTGGATCATGCTCCCCACCTGGACAAGGAATCAACTGCTGTGGGGAGCTGTACAACTTGAGCTGTTGTCTGTCAAGCTGCCTTTTGTTCACAGTCCTTTCCCTCTAACAGTTGTCTGGACAATTGGCCAGCCTGTTACTCACTCTACAGCTTTTCAGGGATTCTGACAGTATCATCTTCAGTTTTCTGATCTGCTCTGCTCATGGTTATACTTTCAGGCTCTCTGCAGTTTCAAGAAGAGATTGGTATGTTGTGCATAATTGGGTCATACTTTGGTCACTGTTCACAACTGTGAAGGCTTGAAGTATTGTGATCAGCTTATCATCAGATGAGTCTGATGAAGTGAACTGAAAACCTACACTTGAATCTCACTCTTGCTATGTCAAGGATTTGGGAGGAAAAGGTGTTAAGATACAAGTTTTTCAACTTTTTAACTCTTTTCTGTGTTTCTGCATATCCACTTCTTTATCTAATGTCAAATAAACCTTTGTTCATGTTCTTTTTGGCAAACAGTTTAGCCAGAAATTGTTCAACCAAATTCAGTGTTGCTTTTCAACTCAGCAGTCATCCAGAATGGTTGCACAGTACTGCCAAAGCAGAAGTATAGACTTTGTGCTTGTTCTGCCATGATGAGAAAGGTGCTGAATGATTAACTGAAAGTTGCTGCTGAAAATAGGATTTGGATGATTAAAGGCATTTTATTCTATAGTTTTTTTTTTTTTTTTTTTTTTTTTTTTTTTTTGGTGGAAGCCTCTGTTCATACAGAGGAAGTTTTTTCTGATTATCCAGGTGTTTTCCAGTTCTTAAATGTTAACTAGGTGCTTATCAGAAGTTATAGAAATAATTTCATTTTTTTGTTTGTTTGTTTGAAATTGATATAATTTATTTATTTTTACAAATTGATGCATATAGATGTTTGGCATTTTGCAAAATATCAGTGGAAAAGATACATTCATTTTCTTGTTTCCTTCTGTGTCTCCAGCAGTACTGGCATCACCAAACAATCTTCAGACTTTAAAACCCAAGTTCTGTGACTCAGGTATCTGTGTCCATTTAAATTAGCTCCTGAGTGTAAACACAAGCAAACATTAAAGAATTAAGCCAATACTTGCATGTGCATCACAAAACTTGATGTTATTTTGTATAACTGGTGGTTCAGGTCAAAATGACATATTTCCATGATATTTCTATGGTCCTTAACTATGTGTTTTATATGATGGTACTGCAGACCTTGAAGTAAGATCTATTTCGTTACAGTTTGCATTGCTAAAAGGAGCATGGTAGTTCCTGTTATTTTTGTTTTATACGAAAACCGAATCCACTAGCTGATAGGTGATGTACCAGTGGCACTAATTTGGTGGTGGTGGTGGTGAATATAGCTGTGCAGCTATACTGGCTTCATGTTTAGAAGAGCTTCAGGCTTCCATGCAACTTTTAGGAAACCTGTCTGAAGCTCCAATTCAGTTATCGGTGTTTTTTTTGTTGTTCTTTTTGTGTCTGTCACCATTTGTTTTCAATTCTGGATGTCTTTTTCCAAAGCTGATTTAATTCTAAGGAGTGCCTAAGCATGAGATCAGTTAAGAGAAATGATTGCTCAGGCAGGTTTTCTCTTTCCAGTTGTTAATTTATCGCCTCTGTAAACAAAAGATAATCTGGACTCTACATTCTTTCATTGTTAAAAACCTGCCTTGCCAAAGAGTAGAGATGGCATAATATTTTGCAGTCCTATATAGAATGAAAATGCCAAGAAATAATCCTGCTTTTGTTCCAGACAGATGATGTGATCCATTTTGTACCCACTGTAATTAGAGTTTATGAAGCAGCCAGCTCGGTACACAAGCTTCCATCTGCACTTCATCACAGATTCTTGTGTAATAAAGGACAGCATTTTAGTTGTCAGTGTTACAGATAATGTGTCCTTTCAGTGATTTTATATTTTAAGTGTAAAAATTCAAAGGTCTGCATGTCCTTATATTCTTGTACATCCTTCCTACTCTTTCCCCATTTGAAGGTAGTAGTCTACAGTTTGTGGCCCTTTACTTTTTGCTATTTTTCCACAAAAGAAGCTGTGCTGATTTTCATGGAAAAGGGGCACCCACTGTGAAGAAACAAATGGTTTGCAGGCCAAAAAGTATAAGGGATGATCTGACTGATGGTGGTCTGCCACTGTGCTTCTGTTCTTACCTTCCGAGCAGACTTCCTTTAGAATTCTGGTACTAAAGTATCATCCATATCCTGAGGCTTTTCAGATAAATCTTGAAGGGAAATAGTAGAGTTTCACTAGACTGCCTTTCATTTTGGCTGTGCTACAGCTACCAAAGGCACAGCAAAGGATTTGGAGCCAGACACTGTGAGTTTCTGCTGGATTTAGTAAACTTGTTGGCAATCATTGCTTACCGTTTCTCTCTCTCTCTCTTTCTCTCTCTTTTTTTTTTTTTTTTTGGCAGTTATGATTGTATCCTGGTAAGAAAGGTGACTCGGATGTGGCAAAAGGCTTCTCTGATTATTATATGTGTGCCATAGTCAGGGCTAAGATAAGAGAGGTAGGAGGTAGAAGAGGATGATCTCAACAGCTAAACAGCCATATGGGCAGAGAGGTTCACCCATCTTATATGTCACAGGTCTACAGGATAGACTCCGAGTTCAAACTCTTATTTGAGCTCCCAAGCAAAAGCCATGGCCAAACTCAATTAGATTTCTGTGTAAATAATAACTAAGAAAAAACCTGAAGATTTTGTCCTGAAATCTGTGTTACAAAGTAAAATCAAGGGGAAGAGTAAATCAATATGCCTCTTGTAATATTCTTTCTGTCCCTCTTTGCTTAAAACGCCATTTGCTATTGAACAATGGATATAAAAATATGTTTTTAAAGCATACAAAATTATTTGCTGTTGATCTGTTCTGGTGCAGTTCCACATACTATAAAGGAAAGCCACAATAGGTCAGTGCTTCTTTTTGACTGTGTAACCAAAAAGTAGCCCTGCTTACTAGTGTTGAAATACAACAGCAGTGTTATGTAGTGGATTTTTCTGTGAGAAATTTCTTTCATGGCGCACAGGTATCTTCAGACATTTGTCTCGGGTACAAATCTCAAGACTTTGTTCAGATGCCATATGCCTGCTAGCTTGTTGATACACACAGCTTTTTTTTCCCCTACTTTTCTAAATTGTTTTGATGAGGAAAACCAGTTTAACCTCTTAAAAACAAACAAAAAAAAAAAAAAAAAAAAAAAAGAACAATTGGTTTCAAACCATTTTTTTTTTAACCTTCATTTAGAGGCAGAGGCATAAAATGTATCTTACGTTACATGAGATTGTCTTAAACGTTCAAGCTAACCTAATGCTATTGGAGGAAAATGAAAGTTTGATCGTTTGAATACTTACTGATAAATGCTGGGATGGCAGTCTCTACAGATGGAGCTCTTCTTCTAGCACATCTAGATCTGAAGCACTAAAAGCTTACATTGGCATAAAATATGAATTCCTTGTAGTCTTTTCTCTGCAGTGACACCAGGGGGTTTTCTTCAGTTAAACATATGCTAGGAATGACATCAAGCCAGACTGAAAAGCCACTGGGATAAATATGCCTTTATGCTTATGTTGGTAGGCAGTTTAACTCAGATTGGTGCACTGTACTGGCAAAACTGACATGCAGACAAGTTCTTGTTTTCTCAGGGTAAAGACAGCTTACAGTTCAAAAGTATTATACCATGCAGTGTTTGACATCTGGGAGTCCAGGTGCTTTAAATCTTTCAAAAAGAAGAGTGCTGTTAGACTTGAGGGGGGAAACAGAAGCATGAAAGTTAACGGTATGTGGTTGGTTTTAGCTATTATAAAGAAATCTCTTATCACTGAGGGGGAAGAAGTGCTTAGAAACGATGTTAAAATGGCAATCTGTTTTCCTGTTAATACTTCAACCCATTTCTGGTTTTCCCTACTTGTCAGGGGGCTCTGAGTTACCTTTGCATGAACTTCTACTTTCTGGTATGATCAGCATCTTTGCTGTATTCCTGATCTGTTTTAATACTGTTAGATAGATGACCCCAAATGACTGCAGTCTTCTGGACCTGTTCACTATTATTAGCAAGGTTCCATGAGAAATGCAGGGGCTGATGCATTAAATGAGTCTTTAGTAAACACAAGTTATCGGAAAATCCTGTTTTAGCAGCAGAAAGTACAGCATGTCTAGGACTGATGCTGGAGTTAGCTGTACCAGTATTTCTAAATTAACAAAATAGTCTCTGCATTAGTGCTGTTTTATCAGACAGCTGCTTTTGAGATGATTATATGAAAGGAAAAATGTGCAAGTTTTCTTCAGTGTAGGCTCTGTTTTCCAGCCCTAAGACAGTGGTAGATTGACTAGTCTTAGTCTGAATTGTGTTTTGTGTGTTGGTGAATGAAGGACAGCAGGCTGTAATGCATAAGTAAGGGTACATTTAGTAATGACCAGCAGACTGCTATTGGTTATAATGTAGTGACAATATATAAAGCATTGGGAGTTGCCTGTATACATGGCCATGAGAACAAGCAGGGTTTGAAACCAGGCTGCAAAGTAGCCAGTGGGGAACTACACCTAGATATACTGTTAGTTCTGTGAAAAATGTCAGTCTCTCTCCTTCTGTGTCCTTGATTGCACTGAAGGCATATATACAAGCAGAACACATAACTTTTCTTTGTCTGGAGCTTAAAAAGTGACAGGCTGCCTGGTGCCCAGGCTGTAGATGGGAAAGCACCAGGTTTTATTTTGTCATTATGTGAATTAATTTGAATATAAAGATAAGCCTAGCTGCTTAGCTGCACCAACTATTCTACTTTGACCATTCTTCTTCTGATAGAAGTTCAAGAGCCACTTCTGATACTTAAGCTGTTACCAAAGGTTTGTTGTCTTTGTTGATTATGTTGTGTTAGACTTTGCACGTTTATCACAGAATTGAGTTGAAAGTCATCTGGTCCAATCCCCTGCAGTGAACAGGGACACCTACAGCTATCTGAGGTGCTCAGAGCCCCGTCCAGCCTGGCTCTGAGGGTCACCAGGGACAAGGATCCACCACCTCTCCAGGCAACCTGTACCAGTACCTCACTGCCCTTATTGTAAAAGCCTTCTTTCTTATATCCAGCCTAAATCCCTCCTCTGTTAGTATGAAACCATTTCCTCTTGGCCTGTCACGACAGATACCTGTATATACCTTCAAAGTCTGTTATCAAATGTTTGCTTCCTTGATCCTGCTTCCTACTCCTAGAAGAGCCCTAGTTGGATTGGGTATATATTTTTTTCCCTTTCAAGATTCACTGTTTTACAAAGTACAGCTTCAGCCTCTCAGCACCAGGAATTTGGAGTTTAGATCAGTAATACTTCTTCTGTTTCCCTTGTCTGCATGGCAGGTGATGCAGTTGTACTCATGTTATATCTGCAGGATCAGAGTATGAGTACAGAGCTGTGTGTCCTTAATAGAGGTTCTTTACAAGATATCATCAAGAAACTTGATTTGCATTGCTGTTTACTTGTATAGGTTCAGTCCTTCAAATTTAGTTTCTCATCTGGTGCATACATTTAAAAGAAAGAGGATTTGACAAAAAGTTCTCTCCTTTCAAATGCTTTTCTCCCTTATCTAGTTTGAAGAAAAGAAGTTGCTGCAGGAAGGTTAAGTGGGTTGTGAACACGCAGTCACTGTTGTGTTTGCATGCAGCTCATTCACATTTTGGGTGCGTGACTTCATAGAAAAATAATCAAATCCTATATACAGGATACTGTATAAAGTGAATAAAATATGGGACTGGCTGTGTTTAGATTTCCCTTTGTCCTCAAGTAATGAGCTAAAACAAGGTTAGTGTTCTCAGGTAGATGAGTTTTGTCATCTGCCAATAAAGTGATGATATTATTTAAATTGACAATTAGTGTGCTTTAGTCTACTTCTGGGAAACAGATCCTTCTGAAACAGAAGTCCTCAAACCTTCTAACATTTAAATTTGTGGGTCTCTTAAGATTCATTTTGCAAAATGAGGTGGATAATAGAATACAGAACAGGATATTCTATTATCTATTCTATTATCTATTATTTGCTTGTATTCTACATAAATTACTAAGCATCTCTGTATTCTGTACACGGAACACATACCTTACTTATCAGTGTTTCTTCAGCCTTTTGGTGTACACAATTATACTACATATGTCATAATATGGATAATTTTTTAGGAAAAGCATTTTATTTTAATTGAAATTAAAATCAATATTAATTAAAAACAATATATGGTTTAAACTACATACTGCAGGAAGTTCTGCTGTACTGCAAAGAAGATCAAGTCATGTATGTTTGAATTCATATATGTCATTTATATCTTAAGGTGGGTGTATTTTTTTGTTTATATTTTTAAGACTAAATTTAAATGTAAACTTCCTAAGAACTACTGGGTATGTCAGGACATGAGCCAGCAGTGTGGCCAAGAATGCTAATGTCATCCTGGCTTGTATCAGAAATAATGTAGTCAGCAGGAGCAGGGAGATGATCATCCCCCAGTACTCAATCCTGGTGAGGCAGCATCTCAAGCATTGTGTTCAGTTTTGAGCCTCTCACTACATGAAAGACATTGAGGCCCTGGAGTGTGTCCAGAGAAGGGCAATGAAGCTGTGAAGGGCCTGGAGTACAAGACTTATTAGGGAACTGGGATTGTTCAGTCTGGGGAAGGGGGCACTCAGGGGAGACCTTACTTCTCTCCACAACTCCCTGAAACGAGTTTGCAGTGAGGTGGGGGTTGGCCTCTTCTCCCAGGTAACAGCAATAGGACAAGAGGAAATGGCCTTAAGTTGTGCCAGGGGAGGTTCAGGTTAGATGTTAGGAATTTTTTTTTCTCAGACAGAGTGGTGATCAGTGATGCATTGGAACATGTTGCTCGGGAAGGTGGTCACCTTCCCATGGAAGGAGTCACCATCATTTCAGTCACCTCAGTGGCACTGAGGAACATGGTTAGTGGGCATGGTGTGGATGGGCTGATGGTTGGACTGGATGATCTCAGAGCTCTTTTCCAAAATTAATGACTATGACCTGTCCATTCTATGTATGATAAAGGTAATAGCAATGTGGTTTTTTAAGAAATGGCTGCCTGGTTCTTGGTGGAATGTCTTGCATGGAAACCTCATTTACGTAGGTTTTATTTTCTTCAGATATCTGATCAGTTGTACGTATGCCACACTGCTCAACCCCATCCTTGATAGAACGCTTGTTTGAGTGCATTTTTCCCTGTCTGCTCTGAATTCAGTTTGAGACTATAAAGCTGTATGAGAAGAAGCAAGGCCAATCCTTGTAAATTGAGGAGGTAGGATGATGTAATGCCTTGAATAAAAAAGCCATATTTTGACCGAGGGAGTGCAAAAAGTTTGATTTCATGATTTGAGGGCAGATGAACTCCAATCCAACGATTGGAATGGAGTACCCTGATCTTTCAAGGAAAATCTTTGTGTTCAGAACTTCCAGCAACCACATTCTTTGCGTTTTCCGTGACAGTTTTTATCATATAATCATTATGCAAGTTGTTGAATGATCTTACTTCATTTGTTGCAGCTGATATGCTTGTAGCCTGGTGTTTTGGATACTTGTGTGGAGAACAGCAGCCTGACAAACTTTCTCACATGCACCTGAGACCCAATCTGATACAGTGTCTTTGGACTCAAAAGCATCACTTGAAAACAAGGATGTTTGGGGGTTGTATGGTATGGAAAGCAAGGCAGTAAACAGCTTGAAGGGGAGAGTGGAAGTGAGATCCATCAGAATTATCTCTGTGGTAGATCATAACACTAAGCAGATGAAAACACTCTTTAATGATCAACAGACAGAGTTGCTTTCAGCCTCATGTTAAAGGTATGTTAAAGGTGAAAAATGTGTAATTATCAGCCCCATGATGTGTAGTCTCACATGAAATCCTCATATAAGAGTTGTCTGTAACCCCAGGGGCCGTTGTTTTAAATCCAGCATAATTTGCAAAATCAAGAGGCTGGACATTACTCAAAAAATATTCAGATAACACAAATAATTTAATTCTACCTGTGGAATGCCCGAGGTTCTGTTTCGTTTTACAGCATTGCAAAATACTTTTGTCTATATACCTTAGGAGAGAAAAGGGAGCTTACAACCATACAGTGTTAGATGTGCTTCATTTAAGCTTTGTAATTAGAACTAAAAAGGAATTGTTGGCAGACTTGTTCCTAAAATGATATATTATTTTTTGTTCTTTTTTTTTTTTTTTTTTTTTTTCCAGAATGGGTCTCCAATTGCAGGTAAGACAGCAGTGAAAAGCTGGATATTTATAATTCTTTAGTTATGTTGTCTAGGCTTTGGGAATGGTCTGTAATATGATTTTCCAACAGGAATTGTATGCAACCACAGGCAAGCTCTTGTTCAAATAACAGTGACGGGGGAATATAAAGCACTACCTGCAGCCTGAGAATAAAGTTAAAGAATGGGATCACTTCAGTTTTGACACTTCCCCTCAATAACAGCCTTTTTTTTTTTTTTTTTTTTTCCTGGAAAACATGTATTAGCAGGATAAAGAAGGGGTTTTAACTTTCTTATATGGAGAATATCAGGTGTTCAATGCTTGGTACATCAGGAGTCATTGAGGTTCTGTGGTGGGAGGCAGACCACAGTCCCAGGCAGACCGGGATGTTTGGAATAGAAAAAAAAAAGTGTAAAGTTTAATTGTACACGACTTCTTTCTGCTCCCTTGTTCCTTGAGCACTTAACTTGCTTTTACTCTTATATTCTGTTTCTTTTTCTTATATTTTTGAGAACTATATTCCAGTTTCCCAAGCATAATTTACTATTTTCCACTGTCATAAAAGAGGTTGGCTTAGGAGTTGGACCACCCAAGTGTTGACTATTAAGTCAAATAGGATGGAGTGGGAGGTCTGGACTTGTTGGTTTTATTTATTTATTTATCGCTTTGGAAGTGAGCGTAGTTCCCAGGAGGTTGCCAAAGTTCTGTGGAATGGGGAGTTTATTTCAATTCACCTCCAGCTAATGGATGCAAGCCCAAGAGCTTCAGTTGCTTTTGATCCAACTGTGACTCCACTTGTTTTCCTTTCTGTCTAGGAATTTTTTTTAAAGCAGCTCTATGACAATGGTACCTCTGTTTCATTCTAACAGGACGTGCCAGTAATTCCATTCTTCAGATGTACAGAAGAGACTTTTCAAGAAAAACAATTTTGCAAGAGCAAGTCACTAAGGGTCTCTCTGTAGGTGTGCATAAACTCCAGCTATAGTGGTGTTGTAGTCTTCTGGACAGTGGCATCCTTTTGATCACGCATGTCTCTGTGCTTCTGTTCAGGATCTCTGTTGTGTTGGCTCCTTGTACTCCCAACAACAAGATGGAAGCTGCTATTTGTTCCATTCTCCAAAAAAAATTACGAGAAGTTCTTCTGTACTCTTTTTCTATACTTTGATTTCTCCAAAAAGCAGAGGGTAACAGAACGAGATACTGTACATACTACTAGTGCCTAATAGGGTGGATACCCTGTTGAATTGATTGTACAAAATTTGTCATAATCTTAGCCACAGGAGGCAGAGAAGGAGGCATTTCTTACAAGTAGTCAATCTGGTTAGCTCCTAACCTGCATCCAGAAATTGTGCTGTAAGGCTTAGAAAACTTCCCATGTCTGATAGCAGATATTGGATACCAATCCAATGTCACCTAGACTCATGCAAGATCAGAAGAGAACATCGATCAAATTACTATGAGCTCTGTGAACCACCTCCCAGGGTAATCAGCAGTGTGTGTGCTAGTTCTCTACCAGAAGAAAAGGGTTTTGTGTTTCTGTTTGTGCTATGCTTCTAGAAAAAAGGCAAATATTTCTAACAGTGCTACAGTCAACAAAGATTCCAACTGTGGTTACAACAGTCACCTAGGGAGCAATTCAAGTTCCTAAACAAAGGCATCTAGTATATTTCCTAAACTATGGAGTATTGCACAGTGCTAGCAGAGATAATGCAGAGCCTATGGGATAACTTTCTTATTCTCTAGTAATAGCTGCTAACCAGGAGAGGCATACAAAGAAGTCCGGAATTTCACGAGACACTTGAGTTTAGTCACCTAAAATACTCCTCTGGTAGTATCTGGGATTGAAATGGGTAGAGACTGATAGTTGATAGTGGAGAAATAGCGTAGGTATAGAGATCTTATTAGTCAAGCGAACACAATGTTCTTTCTCATTCATGAGCTAGATGTCAATACTAAAAGTATTACACCTTTCCTGTCAGGTATTGGTCCTCAACAGGGCACAGAGCAATGTATTTTTCCTATAGTTTTGACTGTCGTTTTCCAAGTGATTAACATCTACTAATCTTTTCTTCCTTTTTTTTTTTTTTTTTTTTTTTTTTTTTTTCCCTGCTTCTTACATTCTCATCTCTTTCTAAAGTCAACTGATGCAGTGAGGGACTTTGAACAAGCTCATCAAGATCATGCCAAAGCTGATCTGGAAATATCTGTTCTCCCTTATTTGGGAATAAACTGTAACCAGCCATATTTGACTACCTTTTCTTGCATGCCTTGATTGAGTTTGGTCCTTTTTTCTGTTATTCAGGGTACCCAACATACAAAAGGACCTGTGATTTGCAGTGAGATCTGAGGCAAATTACCACTAAAGGAGTAAATCGTGATAGATAAAGATGCTTTGATGTGGAAGACAGAACTTTCTTCTATGATTGGGCTTCTAGGCATTACAAAGTTTAATAAAAGGACTTCAGAACAGTCACGTTGCAAACTTGGTGTCCCTCATTGGAGGAGGTTGAGAGAGTGAGACAGATGTTTGCCACATAATGGACCAAGATTTTCAAGATATTCTGGGAGTCATGAACAGCAGTGGTAAGACCTATGATGACCGAAATATTTCTATTCTGATTACTGGTGAAAGTGGCATTTATGATTACTGGTAAGAAAGTGACATTTCTTTACAAAGACTTTGGAAATCATGGAGTAAAATGTGTAGTTTGATCACAAGGTACCAAAATTCAGAAGCTCAGAAACAAATAGTTACAGGGGTCTGTAGGATTTACTGATACTGTTGCAACCAGCTTGCAAAGCTGCTGTTATCCTACTCTCAGATACTGCTGAGGTCACTGTGCTACCGTTAAACATAGGCGCCAACTGAGTTAGAAATTAGTAACACCCGAATACACAGAAAGCAGAAAACAATGCAGAGGAAGAAAATGTCAAAGGATCAAGCCCTAGGTTGTTCTGGAGCATGCACCAAGACTTGAAGAGGCACTGATTTTAAGCTGCTCTCTTCCAGAGCAGCAGCGTGTTGTGTGATTGTTCTTTGGCCCCTGATTCATGTGTGTATTACAAGGGAAAATCTGCCAGCAGCACTTAGGGCAAGCACCTAGGCCTACAGCATGTGAGGCAGAATAAACATCTGCTTTTTCCAAGCAAAACATGTCAATCAAGTTAAACTTTTTTTTGGTGTAAGCTATCCTTTTTTTCTTCAAATAAGCGCCTGCACGGGAGCTGTTGGCTGGGTGCATTATGGCTGTACAGCACACATGCTGCAACACAGAGCAGTGTGCTCCTTACAGCATGGGGGAGCAACAGAGGTTGGGAGCAAAAAACTCTGCTAGGAGTGTGGAAACTCTGTGGCTGTCCTGATGTCCTGCCACACCACTGTGTCACCTGGGTGTCACTGGCCTCTCAGGTGCTGTCAGCACCATCTACAACAGCTGCTTCCTGACCTCAGTGTGCTAAGTGAGGAGATGCCTGCTCGCTGCACCTCAGCCCTGGCAGAAGTCTGACCCAGACTGACACTGCTCATTTCACCCCCTTCGGTCCCCAGGGCTCTTAAATACACATCATTTCCAGAGCTTGTTTGTGAAGGTCCTGAGAGGTCTCCTGCTCTGATCTTATAGTGACCATAGAGTAAAGGAACTTTTGCAGAAGAGCTTCTTGTCTTCAAGAAGCCGTTGACCAGCTGGTGTTCAGAAACATTAGTTTTATATAAGCTTGTTCTGTTTCTATAAAGCTTAAAGGATGTCGAATTCATTTTCCATGCTGGTGAATTACTACAGAACTATAGAATGCCTTGGGTTGGAAGGAACCTTAAAGTCCAACCAGTCCAGTCCTCTGCCGTGGGCAGGGCTGGCACTCACCAGCTCAGGCTGCCCAGGGCCTCATCCAGCCTGGCATTGAACACTTCCAGGGATGGGACATCCACAACTTCTCTGGGCAGCCTGTGCCAATTCCTCACCACCCTTTGAGGGAAAAATTTCTTCCTAATATCTAACCTAAACTTTCCCTTTTTTAGTTTAAAACAATTCCTCCTTGTCCTATAAGACTGTGTGAAAAGTTGACCTCCATCTTGTTTATAAGCTTCATTTAAATACTGAAGGGTTCCAGTGAGGTCTCATCCTGTCAAGTTCAGGGAATCATAGGCACTGGTGTCTTTCTGGGATCAAGCCCTTGCTTTCTAACTTGTATTGAGCGAAAAACAGAGCTTCAGTTTAAAGCAGGAATTACCATTGTTTATAAGCAGTCTCTCTATTGGCTTGAGCTGTGGATCAGATCCTCTTGGAGCCTACTGTATGATGCACCTGCTATATATGTAGGTGCCAGTAAGACTCTTGGGATAGAAGTGAATTTCACCTTGGCTGAAACTACATGGCATTTGTATTCTCTGGCAATAAACTCACAGTTAATCAGTCTTTTCCTCACCCTGTGGTTGTAATGGGTGGATGTTTGGCAGCAGGATATTTTACACGCCCCTGACATTCAGCCCTGATCCTCTTAATTAATGGCAGTTTACAGCACTTTGGGATTGTTGTTATTGTCTTGCTGGATATGTTGACTTTTCTTGGCCTCAGTGTCATTTGAATAATTAGATGTGCAGATGACCCAACTCTGCTTAAAAAAGGATGTTTTGAATTACCTATTATCTTGTGCAAAGCAAAACCATTTGTTCAATCTCTTTGTTGCTTTAGAAACTTGCTGTAAACAGCAGACATAAGCATGAGTTTAATATGAGGAATGTCCAAAGGATGAGCATGTGAGTATCAAAAACAGACAATCACAGCAACCTCGTTGTGATGCCTCTCAAAGAGTAGGAGACTGTTTGCAATATTTCCATTTTTTAATGTATGTTATTTACAGGCCTCTGGGCCAGCACCAGCCATTTGAACTTCTTCCTGAAAGACATCTAAGAGCTTCAGTCAACATTTAATCCATCTCTCTTCCTCTGAGCCCCCAGACCGTTTTGTTTGAAAGCAGAAAAAACATGAGACAACATGGGAAGAAGTTTGTTTTTAGCATTTGGGAACCTGAAGCCCAGACACTGGAGTCCTACCTTGTTTTTCATTTGGGATCATGGATTCTGTAGAATTTTTCTGATGTAAATATTTCTGCAGTTGTTATAGTTCTGATAGTCACATGTAACGTTTAAAGATTACCATTAATAATAAGCCTTCATTTATAAACAGTTAAGAGTATTAACAGTTGCTATCTACTGAGTTCTGGATGTTCATTAAACCATAATTAGAGTTTGTTATATAGACTTAAAGCATTGCAAAAAGAATATTAATGGATACAGAAATAATGTGTGACCAACTTAGGATCCTTATCCTTTAATAAGCTTTGCTCAGCTTCTATGTTCATGCACTTGCCTACTCATATGTCCCAATGGTTTCTAGAAAGAAGTCACTACAGAAGCTGGGATATGCTGGCATAAATCTGTTGATGTGGAGCTCTAGATGTTTAATTCTTTTTTTGCGTATAGATTTAAATGCAATAAAACAGAACGACTAGTCAGCAAGTTTTAAGTCTTCTGAAACACTAAGAAATAATGAACTTCAGTTTGTGTAGGAAAGATTTGCCTACTGGCAACAGAAATTACTGTAGTTAATTTGAATTTAACTCATAGATTATATTACTATTATTATTAGAGATTACTGGTGTACCAGAAAGAAAGTCGGTGTTGGGATTTTCAGAGTTGTGGCCTGGATACTACCTAACCTTTTGCTTATTTGATTATGTGTACAAAAGGTCTAGCTTTCTGTTGGCTGTTATTCTGCAGCTAATGAAGTTTTCAATCCAATTTAATTCTGCAGGCTTGGAAGAGGAGGAGCAACTCTGTTTTCTGGATGGTTTGGAGGGTATTCTTGAAGCCCACCTTAAACTCTGCTGGAACCAGCAACAGAAGGGCTAGAGGTGGTCATCAGTAACTAAAAGAGAAGCAAAGTGTCTGTTCCAAACATAGCTAGGGATAACCTAGGATAAAAGAAGGCTGTGGTAAATATCAAAGAGTGGGAGAATTTGTGCAATAACTGTACAAGTGGTTTACCTAGTTAAAATGACTATTTCCAAGGAATGGAGTATGGATGAGTTTCCATATTTTCAGAATCACCAGCTTTTTGCAGTAGATCAGCTCCTATTTGCCCTTCTCTGAATTTATCCTTGGCTAAGTGAGGTCTCTCCCACCTGGCAGGAGGGTGACTATGAAATCTTCTCCTTGGGGTCTTTACGTGTTGCAGATATTCTGTAGGTGGTTGAATGGGCCAGGTCCCCCACTAGGTGCTGACCACACTGCTGCTGAATGTTGCTCATCCCCTTTTCACTAAGAAGTCCCTGATTTGTTTGAGTGTCAGGATTAGGGCAGTGTCTTTAATGCTGTAGAACATTCTGTCTGTATTTAGGAAAAGAGAGCAAACACAATCAAGTCATAAAAGTTAGAGACAGGAAATTTTTGTACTGCTGAGGCCTGTCTATGCTTGAGAATCTGTTTTGCCCAAAGCATGAGTTTGTTTTCTATTGCATCCTGAATTCCTAATGGCACACAAAATGATGGTATTTCTAACTAGACTTTCTCTCTTCTGCAAATAATGCCTTTTATCTTGTATGAAAGAACAGGGGAACATTAGAAGACACCTGATTTTGCTAAGCTCTAATCCATATGGATTCAATAGAAATTTTTCACAGAACAGGTGCACTTCCAGTATAATCAGCATCAAACACTGGCATTACTGCAGTACAGGGAAAGCACAGGGAAAACACTTCAAAACACTTCTTGGGGCATATAGGATATAAGATCAGTAGAAAATTGTGGAGTTGCTTCACTACCAGCAGGTTTTGGTGTGCATGGAATACTGACCAGTCTGCCAGCTTTCTAGATGTATGCATTCAAATACGCTCCTCATAGTGTGTGGGGATTGTAGTTTGATTTTATGAACATTATATTCAGCCCTTTCATGATAACAAGCAGAGCTGTTATTTTGAGTTGAAGTAATTTAATTAAATGCACAACTGCTGCACCGGAGAGAGAAGAAGGAAAAAAAAAAAAGCCACCAAAAAACCACCAACCAATCACCAGACAAACCAGTCTGTTCTGATTTTTTTTTTTTTTTTAATGTGTGTGTGATGTTTTTCAGATCCTATGCATTTCTATAGGATATTGTCTTTGGAAATCATAGTCATTTGTGTATCTTCATTTCTGGACAAGGACAAGGCAAGTAATGCTTTCTATTTTAGTATATTGGCCTATGACATCAGAGGGGGATGTTGCTGGTGTGGCAGTAGAGGCTGAACCTTCCTACCAATACGCTATTATGTTTTGTTGCTGTGTGACAGATGGCAGCAGAGGGGCAGTCTGATAAAATGGTGTCTGACATGGACGTGTGTATGAAGCAAAGGGGTGTCACTGAATTATCCATGTTGAAAAATTGGCACCCACTGACACTCGTTGGTAGTTGCTGAGCACTTATGGAGACCGAACAGTGGATCTTCTATTATAATCTGTAATAAATATATGGTTTCAATTTGTCTACCTATCTGCAGCTTCTATAAACATTTTTTTCTTAAAAAGGTGCCAAACTGATAATGGCAGGCATTTCTGAAAGACCTTCACTGGGTTCCTTGAAGAGATTTAATGCCATCTCCATCTCAGGCAGGCTATTGGACATATTTCTTTACCCCATCTCTATGAATGAAGAATGAATGGATTGCAGTGAGCACTCATATAGGGTGCAAACCTGTAGATGGGAGAGCAACTGGGGAAAAAACAAAAAAGAGAGAGAAACATGAATGGATCAAAAGTTATATAGTACGTTAAAAAGATAGGAAGTTTTTATTCAGCCACAGGGAAGATGAGAGCAATGAACTACAATGTTTTTACAGTTGCTTAGTTTGTTGTTTGCAAAAAATTGCATGGTTATCCTAGCAAATGCCACATCAAATGAATTATCTGTGATCTATGTGACATCTCCTTCAGCGAAGCACATTTGTGCATCTCTGTCACATGGGCTAGTTCTCACACAGATGTATTCTTGGAGTAGCAACAAAAAGCACAGTACTGATGCTTCCTACCACGTGAATTTAAAGCTCTACAGCTCCCACTCCCCCTCACCTGAAAATTTTGTGTAAGGACAGTTACTTCATCACTGTACCCTATCTTGTTTCCCCGACTCCTCTCCTTTTCTCCACTTCTGTGTTTATTTTTGTTTGTTTGTTTATTTTTGTAGTACCTGCTCTCCCAGAATCTTGGTTCAGTTAACAGATTGCCGAATACTTAGGGTATGCTTAGATGTATCTATTTATATGCATTGCCCTTTTCATATCTCTTTTCTATGCTGTGTTCCCAAGTCACTCTGGCCTCTTGCTGCCTTGCATCCTCATGTTTCATTGCCCAGTCTGCATAGGAGTGGCATTATTCCTGTTTTCACAGGGTAACAGACTGTCTCTACCTGCAAATGCATTCTATTTGTTCTTCAGAAATCTATTAGATCTGTGCTTTCTGTAAAAGTTTACTTTCCAGGCTTTTTTTTTCTTCTTTTTTTAGACTTTTTCTCAAAAGCATCTAGTTCATTTGAAGTGACATGTTTCTTCAAGGTTGTGCTGAAGGCTGTCTGCAGCTGTTGGAATCTCAGCTTGTTTCCTGGTGAGTGGCTACAATGCACTGCTGCTTCTCCCAACTGCTTTTTAGTGATGTTGGTGGCAAGTTCTCTCCCACAGCCTCGAGCCTCTGCAGGTAGGAAGGAATTCCTACCTGCAGTCATTCCATAGGTGCCCTTTCCTTTCCCTGGCCAGTACCTGCACTTCTGCTGGCACCCTGGTTCTGTTATATGGTGGATGATCCACTGGCTCCTTGGAGTTTCTTATTCAGTTGTAGGTAGATCTTTGCTTCACAAGAAACACTGTGCAAAGGGCTAAAGGAGGGCTGTCAGTGCTCTCTTACCCAGGTGGCATCCTCTGTAAAGAGAATGGTAAGGCTTTGATTTCAGGCTTTTCCTGCACCTGTAATTGTCAAAGTGAAGAACAGCAATGTGCACTGAGGAAGGGACAGTGAAATAAAATATGCTGGAACATAGGGTTACAATATTTGACTTTTCCTGGTATACTTTATCAGATGTTACTGTGACTTTAGGGGCATGGGAATACCAGAGCAAAACCAAGATTTGATTTTTGGTGTTTGAGGAACTTTCACCTGTCCAGTTTTATTTTCTGAATGATGTAGTTGCTAATTGAGTGAATTCAGTCAAACTCTTTATATTCAGCTGAGACTGTGCCGGTGATGTACAGATTAGACATACTAAGGCCAAGTTAGCAAAGGATAAACAGTAAAATATGAGTGCAGCAGCAATAGATGAGTCTCAGCACTTCTGGAAAAGAAAGTTTTTTTCACTCTTTCTGAATCAGTGATCAGTGTAGATATTTACCACAAGATTCTAAATCAAAGCATGAGGCAAGAGTAGTGATAGTGCAAAGATAACTATGTAAAAAGGTATAAAATGGAATGTGTTTGAGGGACCCCTTGCTGCTTGGTTAGCTGAGATGAAACTATACCAGAGATAGAGCTGAGAATCTGCACTGAGAATTTTGCACTCCTGCGCAACTTGGAAAAATTTCAGTCACCAGTGAGCAATAGCACGATCATGTAAGAATCAAAAATCTAAAAATCCAGACAGAGCATCAAAAATAAGACCACAACATTAGAGAAAGGTGTAGAATATAGATCGTATATATATAGAGAGATCATATGTAGAATATAGATCATATATATGTATAGATCTATATATGTATAGATTAGGCAGACCAGATTAGTCTCAAAGACCCTGTTTGATTTTTGACAGGTCACTTAATTTCCTTGACTCCTCTTTTCTGGGCTGCACAAAACCAAATAGAAGTGGTTGTTTCTCAGGTAGATTTTGGAAGCTGTTTTTTTCTGGTGCCCTCTCCCTCCTCCCACAGCAGTTTAATAGATGCAGCACAATTCACAGGTATGGAGAGGTGCTCCTGGTGCTGACCTTTTGCCTGCTCCTTTTCTTGTGCTGTGGATTCCAGTGCCTGAGGAGTATGGATTCTGCAGGAAGTGCCACGGCCTTACCACCTTTTCACCACAGAAAAATACCTTAATATGGGTCAGACTTCATTATGAGAAGACGTGGCTGGAGAACAAGAAAGTAGGATTAGTGAAATATTTTTTCAAGTATAGTCTGGAAAGCTCCAGGGATCTTTAATAGCTTTTTGGAAAGCAACAAGCAGACATGCATCCTCTGCCTCTGCCTGACCTCACTCTCACAGAAGCCCAGGGGCTTGGTTCTGTATCCTGGTGCCTGGCAGCTGGCCTGTGCATGGGTTCTGCCCTGGGCGTAGTGGTCTGGGCTGATGCTCAGGAAAGTCATTTCTTGAAAATGAGATTTGTCTCACCTCTGCCAACATGTTCTAGCCTTATCCAGTTCCTTTATTAGAAAGGTCAAATCAACTGCAGTATCTGACTTACCTGTAGGTCTAGTGAAAGAGAGACAAGGTTAGCCCTATTCCAAGAACATGAAATTCTAGCACAGCCATTGTTGCCAGAACTGACAGCTATTGTCAAATATTAATCAGTTTTCAAGTGAAGCTGGGGTATCTCAATCCGCCTTGGAGGTTAAAATGCGGAGTGAAAAGTTATAATGGCATTATAAAAGCACCAGGCAATTACAATTTGACACAGAAGAAAAGCTTTGTTCAACACGCCATATTTGGCATTGAAAATGTACCTAATCTAGTAAAGTAAATAAGAGCTGCTGTCTTTTAGCAGCTTCTGAATCCTCCAGGTATTTTTAAGAACAAGGCTTAGCTTCCTGTGTCACTTTTGTGCTCTGAAAATGGTATGTCTTTCTGAAATTAAAAGAAGCTTTGGGAAAAGGAGAAAAACATACTAAGTCACTCAGAGAACAGCGCCATCTTCCTGAAGTTGCGAAGCTCCAAATTCTATGCCATTTCAAGTCAGATCCATTCTATCTGAAAAAAAACAAGAAAAGATGACAGATGTGTTAATTCATCAGTTAGAGAATATAAAATGATTATTCCATAATTATAAAAAATTGATAGCTTTAATTTTGCTGATTAAAAAGTGCTAGCATATTAATTTCAGGAATTTCAAAATTCTACACGCAGATAGTAAGGAAGATCAACGTATCCAGTATATCTGTGTACTGTTTTGTTTTGCTTTGCATCGAAAATTTTATGTTGAAGGGGTAAAAGTAACTCTATGCAGTGAACTTCAATAGAAGAGGCGTTAAGAAAAATCTTTCCTTGATAGAAAGAAAAAATTCTTGGGATTGATTGATTGTAGATCTTAATATAGGATGTAGACATGGGAGAGTAGGGAGACATGGTTCCCTTTTGGATAAGAGGTGCAAGCTGTGAAAAGAAAGGTAGAATTTGAGATGCTTTTGAGTTGTAGTCAAATGGATTTCAAGGGAGTGACCTGGAGTTCCTTATATGTATGAGCTGTTTAACCCTACTGGATGTCTGCTCTGCTTGAGACTGTAAAGAGTAGTATTGTCTAATTAGCCATCAGTTTGTTCTTACAAGTTGTTTCTGTGATGCAGATTTACTTGTTGGGTCTCCAGTGCGTTCTGTTGTCTGACAGTACTATGAGTTTGTAGGTATAATAATTAACTGTGAAAGATGATCCAGGAGGAAGTACATGAATAAAATAGACACTGAAGCTGGTGGTACGAAGATGCTTTAGTACCTCCAGAAAGTCTTCCTCCCAGGAGGTTTGCTTGAGTTAAAATACTGTGAGAATCCTTCTTAGTTTTTTTTTGGCTCAAAGCTTGCTTC
The DNA here is from genome assembly GCF_019232065.1 of Centrocercus urophasianus. Lineage (NCBI taxonomy): Eukaryota > Metazoa > Chordata > Aves > Galliformes > Phasianidae > Centrocercus > Centrocercus urophasianus. Next base: position 14,731,598 of record NW_024885344.1, read on the forward strand.
CTGAGGTTTTTCTTGTGATAAGACTCGGAGTGACTTGTCAAGGAGGCAACTGATGGGTGCTAACTGTGTGACAATCGATATCGCTTTGGGAACATTTGCAAGCCCCTTCCCCCAGAGCTGCTTGCTCTATAGAAGAGCGGAAGAGAGTGCTCAGCAGTGTTCACTGGCGGAAGATCTGGCCTGTGGCCAAACCGCTCCAGCTAAGAATGGAAGGCTGGGGGATGATACCATTGTATCTTGCGGAGGCAAGATGCTAGTTGGTGCCTCCCTGCTTCCTCTTATCTGCTGGCAAGGCCAGAAAGATAAGAACAAAGGAGGTTCCTGCTGAGATCCCAGAGCCAGAAGCTGCCACCGCAAGGAGAACTGACTCAACCACCTTGGGTTTGATCTGTCACTCAAAGGAGAGCTGATTCGACCACTTTGGATTTGAGCTGTCACTCCAAAAATAGCTGACTCAACCACTTTGAAGCATTGAAAAAGGGCCATCATCACCATGGTTGTCGTCGTCGTTGGCAACAGGACAACTCTGCCTGACGACCCACCGCTACTGAAGATCAAAGACTGAACTACGAACCTCGCTGGATCCATGGTGGTGACTATCTCCCTCTTGCTTCCTATAAAGACTCCTTGCTTCCTCTTTTCTATCTTTTCTATCGCCCTCCTTCCCTTCCCCCATTACCCTAATTCATAATAGTGTCCGTTCTCCCCTTCCCCATTTCCCCTGATTAAGATTTGTGATAAACTGGTTGGACCAACATTTGAACCGTTGCTTCTTAATCTCACGCCGGGTATATAGATAATAAAAGAACCTTCTCTCCCTCCTATAAATTGGAGCGAGACAAATACATAAACAAGAAAAGGTTTAGGAACATGGAGAGTGTAATGCAATGAGAATCAATGCATGCAGATTCTGTTATACGTGTACTATTTCCACAGCATTCTGGAAAGGAAGTAGTGGAGTCTAATATCATGAAATGAGGAAAAAAAAGAAAGAGAAAACTTCAGCTAAAGACCAGGTTAAAGTAAAGATGGATAGGTGCATAAAATGAATAAGTAAGTGTTACCATTACCGATTTGGGTGAAGAATGGGATCAGGAAAGATCAGTAGATTAGATAAACAAAAATTAGGTACTACCACCTACATCCTGATGAAAACCAGGTTGTACACTTTTGTGATGTTACATGACTTTCCTGAGGAGAATGTGCAAAAGTCTTTATCAATGAAAGATACGAAGGTGAAGTTAATCTCAGGCTAGAAGACCATACATTGCCCATATTTCCTCTATTAGAATCCCTGTACAAGCATCCATAAAATGGGAGGGGAGAAGAAAGCCAGTCATGTGCTTGCAGATTTTATTTAGAACCTTCCACTACAATCTGTGGGGGGGAAGCTATGAAGTCTGATGGTAAGCCAAGAAAATTATCTATAGCAAAGAATTCTGATGCTATTCTTAATTATGGGCTTGAACAAATAATTTACTATGGATGTTAGCATCAAACTTGATTGCATTCCCTCATCTCCACTAAGTTGTATTGTTATTGACCTAATTATGAGAAAACTATATACACATGGATATACACATGGATTCATTGCATACATTGAAAAAAAAATAGGATAACTACAGGTAGATTGCACTTCTTTGATTTGTCAGATTAGCCAAGAACAAGTAAACATAAAAAACAAACAAACAAAACAGCCAAAAAAGAGAGCTGATGATCATTTTTGGCGATAAAAAAAAAAAATAGCCCTACAAAAAAATTAAATAAATCTGATTCTATATTCTTCTTTAGAAGACAAAGAAAAACATGACTCAACTTACACATTGGAAGACATATCCACATGGAAACAATATAAGAAGTTGCTTAAGACAGAGTTGCTTTTGGCAGCTTAAATTTTTTTTGTGTATGTGCATGTAAATTTACAGTTTAAAATGAATCACTGAATCTTGAGTGTTCCATTTTTCTAATAAATGCATTTGAAAGTTGCAGGTCTTCAAAAAGCACAGGAGATCTAAACACTCTGAAATGCTGTAACAAATCCCCTAGAAGTACAGGAATTGAACAACTGTCAACAAACCTTCAGGTCTGAAGAAACTCTTAAGAGATGTAGTTGGAAAAATTTGTGCCATGTGTACAGTACAAGAGTTTACTTGGGTACCCCAGTAATTGCCAAGTTATGCAAAAGTGATGAAGGAACATAGAATTATTTTGAAGTTACTGTTCAGATGGGGAAAAGATACTGCTACTCTGGAGGACATTAAAAGGAGTGCTGATAAATATGTCTAGTGTAGATAGGCATAGTAAATGCTGGTTCACGGATAGCAGCAACATCTAATACACTGGATTTTGAAGTCAGTGAATTCAGTTATCTGAATCTACATTGATTCTTGGATGTATTTTAAGAAAAATACAACTCTAATAAGAAACAAATTCTATTTCATGCTTATTTGATATCGTAGCAAGTGAAGATTAAATGTGTAAGTAGAAAATTCTCTCCATTTAAAAAAAAAAACCACATTTCTCATGAATAACATCACTCATCTCAGCATTCTCAGTGTCTTGTCCAAGTTAGACAAGGTTAAAACTTTGTCTGCTAGAAAATCTGGTGTGTTCTGAAGGAAAAAAAAATAATAAAAATGAATAACTCCAGCCTGCATGTTAGGTTTTCTGTTAGTGAGATCTTGGTTCTTGTTAGTCATGCTGATAAGACTAGCATCATTTGTCAGTGTTGATTTAGGGCATAGAATCATGATTATAGGCACACCTTCATTTTAATGCACTTCCATTGCCAGTGGGTGCCTAAAGAAGTGGCTTCAGGATGAGTTCCTCTGCTCGTGGTCCAAATACGTCAGAAATCAAATTGCTCATCTCCCACCTGGGGCTGCTACTTCTCTTTTCCCTTTGCCAGACACTTCTTGCCCTGCAGCTCAGGTTCCAGAGGAGAGCCCACAGCACCTGGCCCCAGGTATTATGTTTCCATCTACTGTGTGCCAGTGCTGTTCATCATACTAATTGTCTTGGCTGAACTGCCATCCCCTTTTGCTTCCCAGCTACAATGCTTACTGTTAGTGCACAAAGCCAGCACTGCACGCTGTTTCCAAAGAAAATCATCAATTTCAAAGGATGCATTAAATCTTCTCATACAGCTTGGTTTCTCTGACACCAGTTATCTGACAGAATGGAGAAAAACCTCAAACTCCAGCAAAACAACATCCAGTCCCAGATGCAATATTCTCATCTTCTCCTGGCTTCCACAGGCAAGTTTAAAATTTTCCAGGATTTAATGAATTAGATGGCAGAAATCTCATGCATTCACTGGAAGACTGTCCAAGAAAAACAGCAAAACATTTGGAAATATTACCCTTGTCAACACAACAGTTTAGCCATGCCCATCTGGCATACACCTGTATAGACCTTGGCTACATCCAAAAAAAGCAGATGAAAGCAAAAGCTTTTCATGTGTTTTTTTTTTTTTTAACTCCTGCGCATGACTGCAGCTCTTGAGGGAATCAGGACTACCTTTAGTGAATCTGGTGAGGGTTAAACGTGTTCTTGAAGCACTTTGAATGGCAGAGTTTACCCTGATATTTTTTGATAATGATGGATTGTGATATCATCTCTTTTTAACAAATCTATGTAATTCGTTAATGGTTGCTAGACTAGCTGCAGCTTGAAATAGTTCTTGTGACATGTACATCTCTAGGTTATACTAAACATAACAGGCACTCCAGCATATGCAGTGACAACTTCTATGACTATATGGATGCCATACTGATTCTTTTAGCTTTCTGAAATCCTCTGAGTGATCTATGTAACAGCTGAGGACATTTGTCTGAGATTGTCTTCATCAATGGTGTATGTGATGCTTTCCACATTGTTACGTGCTCTAAGGCAAGTTCTGTGGGTCTTGTGTGTCATCATTCTCTTTAAAACAAATAAACTAAAACTTGTGACAGCAAACATATTTTAGTGTGGTGCTGTTCTGTCACCAGCCTTTCAAGACTTGAAAATTTAACATGGAAATGACACGCTGTGCCTTGGATTGAGCTTCATGCAGGTAGTTCTCTTGCTGACAGCAGTGGGACTGTTTTGAAATTTTTTCAGAGTCATTGGACTCTGAGAAAAGCTTTGGCATGAACTTGTGTCAGATTAATAAGTCTTGGCTTTCATAAACGTATTCTGTCAGTTACAACTACAGAGCTTAGTATCCTTGCAATTCCTTTGGTCATTCTCTCTATTTTTCAAAAGGATTTTATTTTTCTTGGTAGAAATTTGGTTGTTGTCTACGTTTGGACCTGGTGACTGAGCTGCCGATTTTCAAAGAAGCAAAGGGGGTGGAGACACACACTTCTGGCATCTGACACCATCTACCATTTCAATTTTTGAATGTTGACTTCAGCCATGTCCCTACATTTCATATTGTTATGGCTTATGGATCTGAAAGATATAAGGTGTGTGCTTTCCAGATCTGATGCAATCAGTTAATATCTTTTAGTGACTTAGGTCTGTGGAAGAAAAATTCATCCAAATCATCTTCTAATTCAGAATCGCTTGTCCACTTTTGAAGCTTGTTTGTACCCGCACACAGAGCACAGAATCTTATGATTGGCATACAAAGTTTTTCTCTTTCTTCCTCATATATTAATTAGTAACAAAGATGGGTAACTCAATAACAGGAGAAATTAATAAGTAAAATCTTAGAAAACAGTTACTCACATTGTCAAGATCTTTTACTTCTGCCTTCTGTCCTAAGGCAGTACTTATGCACATTCATTAGTGGAAATTTTTCAGAGACTCTTGAAGACGTTGTCATCACGAGTCTCTTGAACAAAGAGGGTTCTCCAGAAAACAATCAGTTTGAACTAGAGGAGTTGTGACCCCATGCATTGTCTGGGAGCTACTTTCCTTCTTTTCTGAACTCCACAACTGACATGCAGATTCAATTCTAAGAATCCTAAGAAAATAGGGCTGAGATTGCTTTATTAAACAGATAGTCCTGTGTTTTGCTCTGCAGACAACTGAAAACTAGTAGACCACTGTGTAATCTACTAGATATTATCTCTCAGAACGGTGTCAAAACTGTATGCTGATCTTTTGGTCTGTTATTCTAGCAAATTAGATTTTGCCTGGCTGAAAGTAAAGTAGGAAACCTATTTCAGAAGAATTAATTCTATTTCAATGCAGTTTTCTTCAAAAGCAAATTCTTCCTTTTGTCTGAACATTGAAAGGTAAGAAACCCTTGTTATCTTTCTTTCACCTCTAATTAACTGATTAAGGAGGTAGTATGTGCACAAGCAGGAAGATACATTCAAATAGTACACTAGATTGAATTAAGAGTGTTCATGCCATCCTTACTTGATTTCAATCTTTTGTGTTTGTAAGAACAGCTGAATTAAAAAAAAAATATATATATATATTCTTGAGGGAAAAAAAAAGCATTTGATGAAGTGTTCCATTATTATATAATGTATTATGCACCAAGAAGGAAGAACTACAGTAAGATGGCTGCATGAGTTTGGAAATATTTTGCTTTGCAGAATATTTGCTATAGCAAGTCTTTTTTGAAAGACCTTCTCCTAGGACCTGATGTTCCATTCTCAAACTGCACTGCAGAGCACTGCTGTGCAGCCATCGCTACTGGCAGAGCTTTTGGGTTAGGCATACGTTGCCCTTTTGCTGAAGGTAACGCTGGTGCTTGGGGCCTTTGCCTCCCAGGAACTGTAGCAAAACACACCGAAGATGATCTCCTTGAAGGAACTGGGATTGTTGTGGCTAAGAGGGGTGTCAGGGGAGAGCTTATCCTTTTCTAAAAGTCCCTTAAAGGGAGGTTGTAGCAAGGTGGGGGTCAGCCTCTTCTCTTAGATACCAGCTGTAGGACGAAAGGGAATGGCCTCCGGTTGCATGAGAGAAGGTTCAGTTGGGTATTAGGGAAAAAAAACACTCTCAGAAAGAGTGATGAGGCACAGGAACAGGGAAGTGCTGGAGTCACCACCGTTTCTGGAGGTATTCAAGAAGCAGGCAGCTGTGGTACTGAGGAGCGTGGCTTGCTGGACGTGCTGGTGATGAGTTGAACTAGATAGTCGGAGTGTTCTTTTCCAACCTGAATGATCCCATCCTGTCCTTTTGTCCATGTAACAGCATGCAACTTAATGAGTTTTGCATGCTCTGCTTTTAGAGGAAGTTCCTGTTGCTGGTTGCATTGATTCCAGGTAGTAGCAGTAAAGGACCTTTGCTCTTTCAGCACACAGTGTGAAGTGCAGAAAGCTATCAGACTCCTGCTCCACCTCCAAAGGAAGTCATTCCTGTTCCTTCCTAGCAGCTCATCAAGACATCCATCGTGAGATGGAAAGGCAACATGGCTTGGATTGGAGGGTTTTTTCCCTTCATTATTAATAAATAATAAATATGGTATATATTTTTCATTTGCCCCTGTGTGGGTCTTTCACACTGCGTATTCTATTATAATCTTTCAATATACATAGATACGATGCCATTACAGTGTTTATTTTTGGACTTGAGGTGTTTCAGACTGCCCCTGGTTGTGCAGCTTAGGTGTGTGAGCAGACAGAGGGTATCCTAATAAAGCTGGGCCTTGTCACTCAGGCAGATGGTTGACATAGCAATGTTACGTCAGAAACAGATTCAAAATAAAAAGCCTTGCAGTGAGCCTGGAATATCCCTGCTGGACCTGGAACAAATCAGCCATTCACAATGAATGTTTTATTGATGGTCTAAAGGAAAGGAAGGAGAGAAAACCAGACCAGAAAGCCCTTACAGTTCAATTCAGTGTAGCCTTGACACTTCCTTTTGTAAGCCTGTTTTTAATGAGCGTGAGGCAAGATGGAAATGATTCTGACATAGGTGTTATCAAATGAGGCACAGTGATGCCTGTTAACAGGGAACGTGTTTCACCCGTGGTTTTTGTTAGACTGGGTAGTGCATTCACTGTCACTGGGTGACTGAAGCCAATATTTTCCTGGCAAGGAATGGGAGGGTGGGGATATCTGCTGAAATGGTGGTTGTAGAGCAGCTTCAGGGAAGGTAAGTTCTGTCCATCCCGAGCTGTATGCAGCAGAAAGGCTGGTAGTGCTGTAATGACAGCAAACTTAGCTTCAGAGTGACAGTGGGTATCAAAGTATTACTTACAGTTTTTTAGCTCACATTGAGAATGAGCTTTTGAAGCAAATTTCTTGCTTGTCTCCTTTTACTGTCCTTAGATTTTCATCATTTTGCGGAATGTGAACTGGAATGATTGTAGATAGCTTAAGTAGACGGTGAGTTCCAGGAATGCATCCAGTGCCCTTCAGTAACAACAGAGTGGGAATATAGTTAGCAAAAAAGGGAAGAAGCCCTGGAATGTTTTCAGTGTGAATGTCAGGTCCTCCTGAGCACCAAGTATTTTTTTTTTCCTTCCGATAGATCTTCTGTTGGGCAGCTCTGCTTGCTCATGCAGACCTGGCTTGTATTCTGGCAGCGGGAATGTTCACACAGCACGTATGTCAGTGGCTGACCTATGTGTGCGTCCAGCTCAGCTCAGAGGGAAAGTTTACATTGCTTTGTTGATGCTAGCCTGTGAACTTTGCCTGGCTAATGGGTGCCCTGCCCTGTGCAGGTATATCTGTGTGTATGGCACAAGTTACGTACTTCCAGCTGTGGCATACCTGTATGCTTTTTGCATCTTAGTCTTGCAGGTAGTTAAAAGGAATGAGGCTAGGAGCGTGAGCTGGGTGCATGAGTTAATAACCCGGGCTAAGTCATGCATGTATTTCCCCACTAGCACAGACAGTTACATCATAGCTCCCATCATCATCTGATTGCGGTCTCTCTGGAGCAGATCAGTTTTCCTCCTGTGATTGCAATGTGGTGAATTTCCAGAAGGTTACTCTTTGGAAGCCTTCCATTTATGCGCACCTGTGATGGATTAGACTTGTGTTTAAGATGTTCCTCTTTGACCGGTGTTTTTATGTCCCTTCTGTGTTTATGGGAGGGGCAGGGGAGAAAGAGTATTTAGCCTGAGTAATCATTTTAATAAACTGAGTAATTGTAACGTCTCTTAATAAAGTCTTAATCAGACTGTGTGCTTTAGGTCCCTTCTGTATCTCCCATTATATTCTCCAGTGTGGAAGAGCAAGAGCAGCTCAGTGGATGGAATGAGGTCCCAGAAACTCCTTGTAGAACAGGACTACAGTTAATTCTTACCTTTGTTGGTGGTATTTCATCTGCACTGCCTCAGTTCACATTTTTCTTCTGCAGTCACTTCACAGAGTTGGTGAGCAGTCAGGAGACGCTGAACTGAGGTCTCTGCTTTGTCTTTTTGAATTGGTGATATTTTTGTTTTTCAGTGGAAGTCCCTGTCAGAAGTTGCTGTGTTACTATGCTTGCGTTGCACGGTGTTTGATCTTGTCCATTTGTATTTTGGTTTTGCAGATCACCTTTATTGTTTTTTCCCCAGCATACTCCTGCTTTCAGTTGCATGCTTGTCAACTTAGTGTCATCAGCAAAGCTCAGTACATTTCTCCTCTTTGACCCACGTCCATTTGTGGGAATATTACTTAAGAGTATTCCCTAAGTAGATCCATCAGGACCTCGACTGGCAATGCTTCTCTAGGCTGATGATTTGCACTTCAATGCAACTGATCCATTTATCTGATTTTGCCAGCCGCCTTCACTTTGTACCTTGAATAGAGCCAACGCGCACCTCATAAAACTTCAAATGAAATACTGCCCAAAAAGTGAGATCTACCCTTTATCCAGAAGTAGGTTGCTGATGAATAATGTTGGGGAGCCGCAGGGCTGGCTGCTGCCTGTGGGTACAGAGCTGGACCTGATGTGGCTAGCAGGGTCCGATCCTTGCTACAGCGCCGTGCTGAGGTTGTGATGATCTTCAAGCAACCGTTGGGGGTTGCAGTGGGTTTGTAGTGAGGAGGCAGGTCTGAGGTCGTGTAGGGAAGGCAGTCCCCATGTAGGGAAGACTGAGTCCCTGGAGTGCATGTGTGGGGCTGTGGCTGAGCTGCAGGCCATTGCTGTTCTGATGTAGGTTAGGCAGAGGCTGAGCAGTGCTGCTGAGGGCCTCTGGGTCTGTAGAGTGGCAGCAGATCTCAGAAGAGAGAGGTCCTTGTCAGGACCAGTGAGACCTTTTCATGTCAGGGCTGCGGCAGATGCTTAGTTGCTAATCAGGCTTCGTCTTAATTAAAAACACAAAAGGAACCATGCTGTTTACAAAATGCAAGGTCATCTTTCTGTGGAAAATTGTACGGAATCTCATCTGTAGGTTAGGAAAGCTTTTGGGGTGATACTTTCTAGCTAGAGCTGGTTATTGCACAAAATAATTTCTCCTCGTGCAGTCTTTCCGATCCTTGAGATGAGAAAAGCAAGATGCAATTAATTGCAAAGTGATTTTTTATTGTTTATTTGAAGGGTTTACATTTGTTTTTTAACTTGCACTGTAGGATTACGTTAGTAGCTGTAGGCATAGGCTGTACTACCCAAGTAAGTTAAGCATGTCCAGGAATGTTTCCAAGCTGTGAAACCAACTAGCTGGTATTGAACAGCCTACGCTGTTGCTCTTAAACCTGCAGAACAATTGCATGTTCCACAGTGGTCCCTGCCCTTTGCTAACACGGGATCTGTTCCCAAGCCAGAAATCGTTTTGAAGATTGCTGTTCAGTGCTGGGATTGTTCTAGTCGTTTAACAATTGAGGAGCCAAATAGGAATGGCTTGAGTTGCTTTTATGTTATAGGTATAGGAAGGCGTTCAGCACTTCTCTGCTTTCCCAGGTCACAGCGCAGCTGCATAGAAAGCAAGAGAGCAAAACAGTCAGGCAAGAAACCTTTGAGTGCTCAGAAAATCATTGAAATGCTTGGGAAAATATTGCGTTCCTTCAGCTGACGGAATGTTCATACAGTGCTGATGTCAGTTATACTGATAAAAACTGAAATGAGAATGATGCAGTAATGCTGAAATGGCAACTAGATCTACAGGCAGACATTCCTGTCCAGAAGTTTTTAACAGGCATACCCCTTAAATCATCACTTAGCTCGATGGGATCTTAAGTGTGCCTTCTCAGAGCTCAGGTTCTACATTTGAACAGTTCAGACACGTGCAGTACAGCAGCATCCATATTCTTTTTCAAGGACTCATTATTAAGATACGCTCGTGTCCCTTTGGGCAGGCTCAGTGGTATCTAGGGCAGTCGAGTGCCCACCTTCTTCCTCATTTTCCACCATCAGCTTCACTACTGAGACATTGGACTAACTTTCAGCTGCTTTTCCCCAGTTTGGGAAATTTCCATTGCTTATTTGACCCTAGTGAGCAACTTTGATAGCCACATAAGTGGAATCTGACAAAGATGTCCTTGCACCTGCTGGGTGCAAAAGATGGAAGTATTCTACTGGGACTCCCGTGCTTCTTGTGAGGCAAAATGATGGAGGCAGAAGATGAAAGAGTTCTGTTATGCCCCCAGTGCAGAAATCCTGGGGAAAACAAAACTATTCACCCACTGAAGTTGAAATGGAAAGTGTTAGAGCTATCCCTCATAGATTGCTTTTGCTAAATTAATGTAACGGTTCTTAAGCTAACATACGAATCCCTATTGGTAAACAACCGATGTCACATATAGAAAAAAGCTAAGCGGAAAGTGAGCAGTATTTACAGGAGAATTACTGACATAAAAGCTTCCAGGTCTGTCTTTGTGATGGAGTGCTTAATTTAGATTGTCCGTGTGCTGACAGAGTGTCAGTTGAACGTGGAGGGGAAGAACAGGAGGAGCTGGACAGCGCTGAGGACGAAAGTAACTGAAGTGTAATGTAATGTAACAGCGTGTCTGAGAGTAGAAGGGACGAGGCAAGCATGTAGAAATTACTTTTCCTTACTAGTCAGGATTGGTAAAGACAATTGTCAATTGTGTTTCACGTGTAGGAGAGACAGTGTAATTGGAATGAACGCAAAGAAGGGTTAAAAGGAGTTTGTCTCATTGGGAGAGTAAAAGCTTCTTAGGATGCCAAAGTAAGAACTTCGGAGTACAGGGACAGACAGTGGATGTTTTAAAATGAGAAATATCATGGAGAGTGAGGATCGCTGTTGGGTAACAAACGGTGTTGGCAGAGGAACGAATAAAACCTATGGTGCCTATATAGTTGTAGGGATTTTTTTTTTTCTTTTTTGGATGTGGAGGATGTGGAGGCTGTGGAGGACGACTAGCTAATTGGATTAGCAATAGCAGTAGGTTTCTGACAGACTAGCAACTGGCATTTTGGCCTCGAAAGAGCTTTTTAATGATATATTCCTACTAATTTGTATGAACAGGAAGTGACATGCCACGAAGGGAAATGGCATACAATGTTTCCATACAGTCCTACCTACAGACAAGAGCATTGCAGCAGTATTTGGGATAGTAAGCAAGATACTTGAATAATCCCTTTCCCTTTTTCAGTTAATTATCGTTGAATAACTAAGTTATGTACAGAAATAAAGCTGTGTGGAAGATGGCCTTTTATTCAGCAAACACAAAGTTTAATTATTGTGAATTTCTGTGTAGCTAGAACTGCCAGTAATAATGAAAATATAGTTAAAATTGCTGTTCTGATGCTTCTTATCAGCAAAAGAAAGGGTCAGAAGGTGTTCTGCTTACCTTTCCTCTACTTGTCTTTCATTCCTGCCATTTGAATAACATTATCCTCCAACACTGCAAACCCCTTTGTGGACCTGGTGAGTTTCAGTTTGTCTTGCTGTCCCACTGAGACTGTTTCAATCTGCCCAAGTCGGCAGAACGTTTAACCAACTTTCTTTTATTGCGTGGATTCTGAATGTGACTCTCATTCTCAGGGGAGCCGAGTGCAGCTGCCAAAAGTCATTTAATTTGTCGCTTTTAACAACCATCAGAAAAATGGAAGTATGTCTATAACATGATGAGCTAGAAGGCACTTTGGCACCCATCAGCTAGTTATTACAGAGTCCACCTAGACCTATGCTGTGCTCCTCCAAGTGGTAGCAATGTCTGATGTAACAGAATATGCAAACTAAATGCACGCCGCTGCTTTTCTTTGTTACTTTGACTTCAGACAAGGGGTAATGAGAAGAAAGGTGAAGGTTGGTACTGGGAAGACGGTAGAACTTCTTGGGAAGACTTTTGCCGCTTCGTGATCCGTATTCGTCTCCTGGTACCTTGTTAGTTCTTCCGAATGTGCTTTGTGAGCCTTGGCCACAAATGTGTGCCGGAGACAGAGCAACCTGAACCATGATGCAGTCAGTGCAGCAGCTGCGAGTTGATGTCTGCAAGGTCCCTCAGGAAGTGAGGATAACGCTCACCAGGAGGGCAGTGGTCAGGTTGACATGAGCAATCGTAGATCCTTGTACTGCATCTTTCCAGTCACTGTGAGTTTTGAAGTGGCTATGTCAAGTATTCCAGGTGTGACATTTCTGCCTCCAGTGAACAATTTGATTGTTCTCTTTCTAAAACTACAAACTTGCTGTGCTTTGTGCCAAACCTCAAAGGAGGGAAGGAAGTGCTAACCACGTGCTAGTTAATTTCTTTGGGCTGTAACGTGTTCTTTGTAAGAGTCCCCTTGTTGCATGAGGATTCACTGAGGATACAGCCCGTGTCCCTGTTTCGCATACATACTTGCATTTAAAAAAGGAAGAAAAAAAAAAAATGGAAAAGGCTTGAGCCAAGATCATGGATGAAAAACCTTTCTTGGAGAAATGACTCCTAATGGCTGTTAGCCATTTCCTGTTAAAATGCACAGGATCTGATTTAGTCACTAATTGCTGTACCCACAGTCACGTGAATTTGACTTCTGTCTGTGTCTTGCGTGACATTCTTACCCAGTAATGATATTAAGTCCAAATGTGTCCTAACCATGACCTAGACAAAGCATAGCCCACAGCAAGGGAAAGATATCTATCCTGGCAGAAGTTTAACAGCTGAGGACTGGCAGAGTTTGGAGGAGGGGGCTAGAGGTGAAAGAGACAAGAATAAGGGGAAATGGTGACAAAGAGGGAGCAGCTTTGGAGAAAAAGAAGTGGAAGCAGAAGTACAAAGCTGGAGATGCGATGGTATCCATGGAGATAAAGATGTGGCTAAATTATCTGAGTGTCTGAATGTCCAGTGCTTGGGTGGTTCTGTTCTTTTGGCTGGCTCTCTGCTGCCTTCATCTAAGGTCATCTTCTTGGACAGGAGAAAAAAACTAGAAAAGCCTAGATGGATCCAGGTGCTGAGATGCAATGGAAGATTGAGTAGCTAACATGTACAAACGGTTGTACAGATTAAGGTAGAGTGAAGATCAAGCCCAAAGATTTTGCTTCCCTGTCTCTCCCCGTAAGATTAGTTATTTCCATTTCATTGATACGTCGAAAAGCTGTTGTAGTTCTCGCTCTTGGAAATGAAGCTGTAGTCTAAACTCTGCATTTTATTGCACAGAAACATCAGCAGCAACTTTCCTTTCTTGTCTGCCCAGGAACAGCTCTGCTAAATTGCCTGTCTTATCATTTGTAATGCTTTTTTTGCTGCCACGTTGCTTTGTGTCGGGATTTTTTTTTTTGCCCCCCCCCCCCGTCTCCCCCCAGTAAATTCCTTTTTTCCTTTTTTTCCCGTTCCCTTTCCACCCACCTTTGGAAAGAAGAAATTCACCTTTCCCATGGTGCAGGGACTGTGTCTTTTTGAGCGCTTCTGAGAAGTACATCCCCATGTTCCTATTGGTGTGGCGATGTGGTGTCTCGAGGAATTGGTATGAACACCACGGTGGGGGCTTTTTTGGAGCTGAACGCTTTCTCCTGAGGAACCGTGGGTGTCACCGTGAACTTAGCAAAAGTTAGAGCTTCCAGGTCAGCTGCAAGCTTGCTCAAGAGAGTTTTTGGGACCTATTTTCCTGTGTCTTTGTTCCCAGGCAAGGTGAGACCAGAGAATAGAGAGAGGGCCGTGTGGGGGGTGAGCAATAGGAGAAATGCAGCTTGTGCTGTCAGCAAATCTGTGCAGCAGAAACGGCAACTGCTGAGAAGGATTTGAAAGGCATGAGAGATGTTCTAGCAGTGTCCTCTGGAGAGAGAGGGGAGTGTAGGTGGTGGTGAAGAGCACGAGCGCACTGGGGATTTTTGAGCGTGGTCCTAAGTAGCATTGCAAACAGTGTGGATTGCTGGGGGCTGAGCTACTTGAGCCTGCTGCATACATGAAGTGTGTGTTGTGTTATGTTGAGACAGTGTGAGAAACAGCCAGTGCGCAGAAGGGGATTGTTGGCCCTGATTCTCTTGATACAGTTCTGCTTAGGATAGCGGTAATTTGCGGCTTATGCTTGTTTCAGTTTCCTGAACAGATGATGGTAGATCTGTAAGCCTGCAGAACTGCAGCACTGCTAAGGGAGTGGAGGGAGCCAGGATTAAAAGGGAGGCGTGAGAGCGTGAGCCTGGGCGGAGGGTGCTGGGAATTGTGCTGCCCAAAGGGAATGCCTTGAAAGGCATGGTGAGCAACTGGCAAGAGTGAGGCAGGTACGCCGCTGGGAAGCAGTTGAAGTGCCCGTGACTCTTGCTCAGAGCAGTGTCAGTGGTGGGTGCCAAGCAGCAGCCAGGCCAACGCACAGAAGGTGTGCGTGTTTAATGATGCTAGCGTGCCTTCACGTGGCTCCAGGAAAGCCATGTTGTTTAAAGTGTAGAGGAAAAATATCATGGCTTTTTTTTCTCCCACCTCAGTGAAGTGAGTGGGGAGTATCTTGAGTTGGCTACAGGTGGAGCATAAAGTGAGGGGCAACTCTCTTCCTCTTCATCTCTTGCTCGCAGGATTGAATCTCGTCAGGAGAAGGACAGCCCTGCACCTTAACTTGGTTCAAAGCGTGAACTGAAGTTGCTTCTTATGTATTGATGGTTGTTTGTTTATCCCACGATGAGACCTACTGACACATCATCAAGTGATGGCAGATAGAATTGAATAAGCAAGCAAAGCAAAAATGAGCAGGAAGAAAACTATGACATTACTTCAAAATAAAGTAATGTCAAGAACGGTTCCGTGTCAAGGAGAGGTAATGGAATTTGTGACTACTAGGCAAACATCCTCCAGTAAAAATAACAAGTGCCGATGTAAGTATTTCTTCTTCAAAAGGGAGATGCGAAATAAATCATCTGTCTGAAATTTCTGGCAGTGGAAATATGGTAAGGTATGTTTTGGAGGAGATTTTTGCTATAAATTAAAAAAAAGACACGTTGGCAACTTATTTGTCTGCAGTACTGACCTAGGTTAGCTTGGTCGCATGTGGTCGCTATTCAAAAAACCAGCTAAAAATGTCAGTATTTGAAAAGAGTAAAAAAGGAAGGTAGATCCTAAAGATTTCCGTTATAGTGTTTGCTATTGTATAACGGTAGAAAGGTAGCTGAATGGTTTGTATGGAAATCCAGCTCTGCAGAAGCACCATTAAGATGTTTGTGAACGTCAGGTGCTTTCAGGAACGCGGAGCGAAGCAGTGAAGGAGGGAGGCAGGATGGATTAGTAAAACTGAGGGGACAGCTGGATACCAGTCATGTTTATGTTTTGCATGGCCGTAGTTCTTGTGGTTGCATGTGTTGGAATAGCAGATGAAGAGAAGTATATGTTGCTTAGTTCTAGCCCTTCATATTAGAATGTTGAGAATCAGGAGCTAAGAGCTGATAGCAAAATTTGTCTGTAAGCATTTCCAGATTTTAACTTTCTGTGGAGGGTTGACAGAAAGATTTTGAAGCGGATGAGCTCAGATGAGCTACATAAATCGTGTCATGTATTTGGATTTCTGTTAGAGAGATGAATATAATCCTTCAATTTTCAACAACATTGCCTGTATGCGTGTCTCTGGTGCATAAGGAGTCACATTTCACTTCTACAAAGTCTCTTCAGTACAGCATGTTTCCAGGTCATTTCGAATGTGTGCCTACTTAGTGGGAAGGGAAAGACAGGGGAGTGCTGGAGCAGTCTTGTGAGTAAGCTGTATTCCCTAGCCCTGGTGGGAAATATCCAACAAGTTTCAGGACAGATGTAATAAAGGAATTCAGTCAGTTACAAGACACATTTGTGTAGGGCTAAAGCATGCTATTTTGCCCAGTGTATTTGTGATAAGAAGTTGACTGTGGGCGAATGCCTCACAAATCGTAACTCCCGTAGATTTGGCTGTAAGAAAAATAATCAGTACTTCTTATTTTGTTTTATTGTATTTTGTTTATTCATTTGTTGTTCTGCAGAAGCAAATGGCCAGGCCAGAGGACCGCCGCCTCCTCCTCCTCCACTTCTTTTCCCGGTTCCTGATTTTTCCCTTTACATCCTTGTCATTTCCTTTTCGCCGCTGTTTTTTCCTCCTGTTCCTTCTCCTCGTCCTTCTTGTCATGTCATCGTTGCTGCTCTTTTCTTCCTCCTCCACGACCTCCACCTGCACCTTATCCTCCTTGTTTTGTTTGCGCTGCTTCTTACCTGCTCCTTGTCCTCCCCTTTTGTTCCTTCTCCAGCTCAGTTTCCTGTTGTAGCTCTTCTGCTCCACTACCACCTCCACTTCCACCTCTTCCACTATATTTCAAGCTTGCTGCCTTTTTCCTCCTC
>NW_024885345.1:0-29203 GCF_019232065.1 Centrocercus urophasianus
GACCGAGACCTCGGCCCCACCACGGTGCCGATGGACATGGCCCCCAACTCCTTTGATGACCAATATGAAGGCTGCGGGCAAATGATGTGGGGTAAGATACAGAAGGTGAACTATACTGAGTTCACCAAGAATTATGTCTACGCTGATGGCTGGAGGAAGGCAGCTGCGGAATGGCAGAAGCGCTGGGGCCACCTCTCTCACCCCCCACAGCTAAGACGGGAGCAGGCCATCGCCGTGCTGGCATACACTGCTGCAAGCAAGCTATACCAGCAGCTGAATGCAGCCACACGTCAGGGCGGACGTTCCCATCAGTACTATTGCCTTTACTTCCACTTCAAGACGCTGCACTTCCTCCTGACCCAGGCGCTGCGTGCCCTGCAGGCATCCCAGCCCTTCTGCTACAAAGTCTATCGCGGTGTTGGGGGTGTCCGCTTCACAGCCCAAAGAGGGACGGCTGTGCGCTTCAGCCAGTTCACCTCCACCTCCCTAAGGAAGGAGGTCGCAGTGAAGTTTGGCCGGGACACCTTGTTCGTGATTAAGACCTGCTATGGTGCCCCAATCAAGCAGTTCTCCTTCTACCCCTTGGAGGATGAAGTCCTCATCCCACCCTTTGAAGTCTTTGAGGTCACCAGCTTCTCCGTCGTCAATGGCAGAAACCAAATCCATCTCCGCTCTAAGGGGAAGAAGAGTAAACACAACTGTGAGCTTCTAAAGCGTCCGTGTGGGCAGTGGGGTTGGGGCCACCAGGAGGTGGGGTTGGGGTTCAGCCCTGGGCCAGCTCTGCACTCCCTGGGCTGCTCCAACTGCAGCTGGTGGGGATCGGGGCACAGAGAGGGTGACCCCATCCCAGCAGCTCTGTAAGGGGACGGGGAGTGTGGAGGTGAAGGGAGCATCTCTGTGGGAAGGTGGGGACAGGGGGAAATGAGAAGGTGAGGATATGGGGAGGTGGGGAAATGGGGGGATGGGGAGGTGGGGACATGGGGAGATGAGGAGGCATGAGAGCTTGAGCTTGAGCAGCTTAGAGCTCTGTGAAGCTGCAGGACTGTGCAGGGGCAGGGCAGCAGCAGAACCCAAGTGTGGGGATGGGTAGAGACGTGCGCCCAAGGGCCGGCGGCGTGCAGAACTGTGCTGCTCCGTGCATGTGCTGAAGCCAGGCTGCGCCTCATCCCACAGCTGGTGCCCTCTTCTTCTTTCTCTCATTAAACCTCGAGCATCATCACGTCGGTGCTGTGTGTTGCAGTGCTTCATACCGGTCCCAGTGGGACCTGGGAGCGTGTGGGGACCCGGGTCTGCCCGGGATTGAGGCGGCCGTGTGGGCCCCGGGCTGTGGGGCAGCTCAACCCGCAGTGCTGCCCCGATCCCGCTGCGCGGTGCTGAGCTGGGAATTGGCAGGAGCAGCTCTGAGCCAGAAGGTGACTGGAGAACATCCCCACCATCTCTTCTGCAGCATCAGCACAAAGGCAGCACCAGAGCTGGGGCAGTTTAGTTCTGGGGTGCTGCTCTGCTATCCGGGTCCCACAGGCTCTGTACAGAACTCCCAGTGGAGATCATCCAGGCTGGGGGTGAGGGGAGCCTGGCCGTGCCCCTGCAGCTCTGTGCCTGGGCTGCTGCCCCTGCGTACCTGCAGGAGTGGCACTGTGGAGCTGAGCGCAGCAGGACCCCCAAGCGAAGATGCTCCCAGCCTTCGGGATCGCGGCATTCAGCAGAGCAAGCGGTGCTGAAAAGCTCGAGCATCTCAGCTCCATTTCATCATGCTTGGGTCTGGTGCACACGATGGGAACCTCACGGGGAGGTGCCCAGCGCTCAGGGGATCTTCAAGGCCAGATGGATCCCAGCGCACAGCGCAGCACCAGCATAGCTCTCCTGGCATTCCATGGCACTTGTAAATTCCTCCACCTTTTCCCCATGAAGGGAGTATGGTGTTGGGCTCAGGGCCCTTTTACAGCTACCAGGACAAGGCCCCACGCTCCCCTGGCTCTTCCAGCTCTCCAAACTCCCAAAGAACACCAGGCTCCTCAAGTTCCCCATTCCCCAGAGATCCCAGTCTCCCTGTGCTCCCCTGCTTTCAACTCTCCCTATGCCCTCCAATCTCCCCAAGCTTGGAGCCCAACTCCTATGGAGAAAAGCTGGGGGAGCCATGGGTGTTCAGCCTGGAGAAGGGAAGGCTGGGAGGACCACACTGCCATGCACTCCTGGGGCCTCTCCTCGAGCACTGGGTACGGGTTTGGACACCACAGGATGCAAAGGACATCAAAGCATTAGGGAGTATCTAGAGGAAGTCTGTAAAGATGATAAAGAGTCAAGAGGGGAAGATTCATGAGGAGCAGCTGAGGTCCCTTGGGTTGTTCGGCCCAGAGCAGAGGAGACTGAGGGGGGACCTTGCAGCCCTGCAGCCCTTCATGGCCCTACAGCTCTCAAAGAGGGCAGAGGTGCAGCACCGAGCTCTGCTTCTGTGTGACCAGGACAGGCCTCGAGGGAATGGCATGGAGCTGTGAGGGAGGATGTGGGGTGAGGGAAAGGCTGTGCCCCGTTGGGCGGTGGGCATGGCTCAGCTCCCAGGGCGGTGGGCACAGAGCTCAGGGAGCATCAGGACACTTCTCTGACATCATGTGCTGTGGCAACGAGGCACAGATTCAGATGTGAACGCTCCAAATCCTTTATTACAGGTTCTCACATCACTTACAGACATTCACAAGTTTCCTTTTTTAGCTTTCCCATAGAGCTTCACAGCTTTCTCCTCTGCCTTTACGTGTCAGCAAAGCGTTCCACAAACACTCTATAACCATGCAGGCACTCATCCAGTCAGGGATAGCAGGAGCCATTCCTTTTGCTTTTCTCTTCTTCTGGAGATGTCCTTGGTTTCTCAGTCTTGATTTCTTATCTTGCTCTGCAGCGTCTGCTCTGAACAGATTTTCTTGTATTCCCATAGGGTTGGATTTGGGGTGCTGTGTGGGGCCAGGGTTTGGGCCTGGTGATCCCTGTGATTCTGAACTTAGAATGTTCTCTATGATCCTCTGAAAGCAGCTGTGTGACTGTTCTGCACGTGGCTACATCAACCCCAGCCATGCTGATAGCTTGGAGAAGAGAAGGCTGCAGGGAGACCTGATGGTGGCCTTCGGTGCTTGAAGGGAGCGGATGAACAGGAGGGGGAACAGCTGTGTGTGAGGGTGGGTGGTGACAGGACAAGGGGAATGGCTTGAAAGTGAGACAGGGGAGGTTTGGGTTGGATGTGAGGAGGAAGTTTTTGAGCCAGAGGGCGGTGAGGCACTGGCACAGGTTGCCCAAGGAGGCTGTGGATGCCCCATCCCTGCAGGCATTCAAGGCCAGGCTGGATGTGGCTCTGGGCAGCCTGGGCTGCTGCTTGGCGACCTGCACACAGCAGGGCTTGGAGCTGGATGAGCGCTGTGCTCCTTTGCAACCCAGGCCATTCTATGGTTCTTTCATTCACTGACCATTTTACAGCTTCAAAGGATTTGCACCGCACAGAATCGTGTTATTCCAGAGGCAGTGCTGCTATGGCAAAACAACAGCATCCGGAGGTGATGTTCTGCTGTGTGCCTGGAGCTGCTCCACATTACCACCCCGCACTTCTCCAGACACACATCCATACCTCAGCGTTCCCAACAGACGCCTGGTGAGGGCAGCAAAACCTCTATTGCTTTGCTCTGCTTTCAGACATAAGGAAAAGAGGATTAAATCCAAACGGCTGCGCACTTCCAATGCCCTCTGCTTAGCCAGGTGTTACTACCCGGAGTTTCAAAGCAGGCTGGGGGAACCTGATGTTTCTCCTCTTCACATGCTGGTGCTGGGGGAAATGGCAGTATCCTGCTTTGCAGCCAAGGAGAAATCTGCAGAAAGTAAAGCCAGGTCATGTGGGGCAATGCAGGAAGTGCTGCAGGCGGCCACATCCTCTTCTCATGCTTTTTCCATAATGTCCATCCACCCTTTTGCTCCAGCTGTGTTCGTTAGAGGGAAAGCTCTGATTTGAGATGGAGGGGATGAAATAGGGCACAAGCTATTTAAATGCCAAGGAAGAAGAGGTGAGAGGGAAAATCCCCCTCTTTGATCCTGTAAGGATCAAAGGATGAGAGGTGATGGCCTCACATCGTACCAGGGGAGGGTCAGGTCGGGCGTTAGGGAACATTCTTTCTCCAAAGAGTGGGGATGCTCTGGCACAGCTGCCAAGGGATGGGGGGTCACCATCCCTTGGAGTATCCCACAGCCGTGGGGATGTGGCACTGAGGAGCGTGGGCAGTGGGCTGGGGGTGGGGATGCTGGAGGGCTTTTCCAGCCTTCACGCTTCTAAACAACAGCAGAAGGAAGGAAGGATGCTCAGCTGAAGTCCCTGTTTCTCAAGGATTGTAAGAACAACTTTATCTGGGCCAGCAGGAACCCAGCCCACTTATGGCACAAGAGATGCCTGGACAACAGGAAGGATAGAGCCCAGCAGCGCCACCTCACACTGTCCCCATCCTCCCCCTGACCCACAGCACTTCCCCACTGAGACAGGAACAATTACACCACGTTCATTAGCACAGCCCCGTGCAGCAGCAGCTGCTCGTTTGGAACAATTCACTCCCTCCTCCGCTGGAGGGAATTGGTGCACAGCAGCTGTGCTTTGATATCAAACTTGATAAGCGAGCAGACAGCTGTGGGAAGGCCTTGAGAGCCGACCTCCCTTGGGTCACTGCTCCCAGGGCTTTCCTTCCCATCCCACGCAGCCCTGGGTATCTGACCTCACCAAATGGATTTTAATAGGGGTGAGGAAAAGGGCTGCTGAGCAGCCGGGCTTATCTCGCCAACCAGAGTGCTTGCAAAGCCCACAGGCTGAGAAGGGCGATGCGTATGTCTGGCTGTCCCCATTGTGAGCTGTGACGGTCGGCCAGCAGTGACAGAGCACTTCTACAGCTCAGGGTCAGCCCCAGCCCACAGACAGCGGGTTCAGCCCTTGCCTGTGACTAAAATAGCACATGAACTTTACAGCCATGCATGCTGTCTGGATTGCTTTGCACCTCCCGGGGAGGACGGCTGGGGGTTGGGGGGATCTCAGCTCTGGATCTGGGATCTCAGGATCAAAGCTGCAGGGATGCAGCACCGGAGCCATTGACTGCAATGACATCAGCAATGGCTGTAACACCAAGTTACCCACGCGCCGCCACGACACCGAAGCAGCCCACTGGTTTTGCCCAAGTTTATTTCTAGAAATCTGTACAAAAAAAACCCACGGGTCCTCTGTCAGATAACAGTCTATGAGATGTGACAGATTCCAGGAATGTGAAGTACCGTCCGCTCGCGTGGAAGAAAGGCACATTTCAGAGCTTGCAACACAGCCGCAGCGCGGAGAAGGCAGACATGCAAGTAGTGCAACGTTTCAGCTTTACACATAAACATGCTGTACTCCGAAGGAATCTCACTACAAGCAGCGTTAGCATCCATGTAAACATCAGAGAAACACTTTAAAATCCACTCACTGCAGATCCTATGCCTGAGAAGGCTACTCCTTTACATTCACTGGACAGAAGAGTTAAAAGCCATCTTTGGGCAGAAGTTACTCCTAGCTTTCCCCAAATGCTTTTAGGCTCCAAACCACCAGCAGCCCCATGGCATTTACCCCGACTGGCTTCCCACGGGTCTGCAGCACTGGGCCACACCATTGCACCACCCCACTGCCCCCGGAGCTCCGTGGCTATGGAGGAGTCCCATTCCTCCTGCAGCACAGCGCTGTGCAAGCAGCACTCGGGACAGACCAGCTCCTAAAGTGACATTCTGAACACAAGTGGTGAAATGCCAGCCACCACAGCATCCCACACAGTGTGGACCGAGGCCCACTGGGCTCTGACATCCTTGGCGTTCCTGCACCTCTCCCCTGGGGTTCTGGCTTTGGTGCTTTCAGAGGAGCTTTTCCGAAGCAGAAAAACTCCTGTGCTGGGTGAGCACATCTCAGCACAGCTGTTGTGCAACACACCGATAATACTGCTCACAATCCAAGCACTGCTCTGCTCGTTGGTTGGAAACCAGATGGACGCTGCTCTCCCCCCAGAACAGCTCGCGCAGCAGATGCAGGAACGCTTCTAATCCACCTCTGGCAATCCAACAGCCTTACATAGCAGGTGACAAAGGCAATCATTTCCCCCATCCAAATCCTCACAGCAGTGGGGAGTTGTGCTCTTTTGGATAGAAAGAGGTTTGTCATGGGATTGATCCAAAGGAAAGCTTTTCTTTTTTAGATCAGTTTTCACACGTGGTCTAGCAATACGTTAAACATTTCCTTTAGAAGGACACGGACACCCACACACGCTTCCAAAAACGCGATGACGGTTTGGGCTCCCGGAGAAGATGCTTCTGAGGGAAGGAGGTGCTGCTGAGCCGGACCCTTCAGTTGACTTCTAGGACCTCAGTCTCTGGCAATCCAAACCTGCCTTTGTACTTGTCAAAGAGCTTGATCAGGGAGTCCACGTACACGCCGTGGTAGAAGTCCACTTCCTTCTGAGATGGGTTGTCGATCTTTGGAATGGTGATGGGCTCACCCACTGATGGAAAAAGGAAAAAGGAGAGATCCACGTGTTAGGATGAGTGCTTTCATGGAGATCTGTCCTCTTACACTGCCAACATCAGCTCAGCACAGCCACGCTGCCATAGCACAGCTTGCTATGCTGGGCCCAGCAGTGCAGCCCTCCACAATTCTTAGGACTGAGACCTTGGATGCACTCAAGGCCAGGCTGGATGTGGCTCTGGGCAGCCTGGGCTGCTGGTTGGCAAGCCTGCATATAGCAGGGAATTGGAAGTAGATGATCATTGTGGTGCTTTTCAACCCAGGCCGTTCTGTGATTCTGTGATTCTATGATTCTAAGACCCAAAGCTGCAGTTCTCATACACTGCCCTGCAGACAGAAGGGAAGAAACAACTTTTTACCCCCACAGGCATCATGGCTTTGGCCTGGAAGACTCAAAGGCAAATTCTAGGGTCAGCTTTAAGACTTAGTTATTAGACCACACTGCTGGTCCCAGGAGTACAATGGGGCAGGCTGCTTCCGATAGGGGCTGTCCAAAACCAGGGGAGGGAACAGCCACAGTTTCATCCAAAATGAGCCCATTTGGTAAAGCTGCTGGGAGCAGAATGTGACAGAGGTCTTGCAGACTCTGGAAGCTATGGTAGCTCACTCTTGGCTTCATATAGCAGGAAAATGGACTTGTATAATCAAGACCCCAAGACCAAGCCAGAGCAAGGATATGGCACAGATTCACTTACGTGGTACCGAGAGAAGCACACAGTATATTTATCCAAAAACCTTACCAACAGTGGTGATGGGCTTGGAGTATGGCAGCAAGCCCCACGTGTTCGAGGAGAAGAGCCCGCGGCCATGGAAGATGCATGGAGCAAAGCCAATGTGCTTCTGAAACTTCTTCTGAACCCATCTTCCCCAGGAGCCCTCCTCAAAGATCACCTGCTTGTACACTTCGTTCTCCCCAAAAGAGTAGACGGGAACCAAGTCGGCACTAGAAGGATGAAGAGGTGCTATACCCCACGTGCCCTGGGCTGCAGCCCATACTACAGCCCCACAACCACTGTGCACTTTCCAGGCTGCACCTTGCAGACGTTACTGGATGTTATATGGCTTGAAAGTGAGACAGGGGAGGTTTGGGTTGGATGTGAGGAGGAAGTTTTTGAGTCAGAGGGTGGTGAGGCAGTGGCACAGGTTGCCCAAGGAGGCTGTGGATGCCCCATCCCTGCAGGCATTCAAGGCCAGGCTGGATGTGGCTCTGGGCAGCCTGGGCTGCTGGTTGGCGACCTGCACACAGCAGGGCTTGGAGCTGGATGAGCATTGAGCTCCTTTGCAACCCAGGCCATTCTGTCATTCCATGATTCTATCCCAGGCAGCTTCCTACCCCTGCCCGTGCTCAGAGCAGGCAGACAAGACAGGGTGATGTGTCTGAGGCTGTGGGCACACAGTCATGCAGCACAGCAGGGGATGGCAGCCCCTTCCATGCACTGGCAGTGCTGCTCTATCCTCCGTGCCATCTCTTACCCGTGCCGCAGTGCCAGTTTCACAAATCCCTTCCTGTTCTTCAGTGTCACTGAATTCTTCCCCGGGGTGCAGTTGAGGGACTCTGCTGCTCCTCCCACCACGATGATGATGGCATTGCCACTGCCGTTCTTGGACAAGATGTAGTCTATGCTGTCACGGTTCACAGGACATATACCTGCAATAGTCAGGGAGAGAGGAAGGTCACGCTGCAACCAAACCACACCTGGATGGCTCTGGGGCACCAGCAACACCTCTGGCCTTGACTGCAAGTTGAGCTGCACTCCCAATGTCCCCACGGACATTGAGAAGGGCTGGGTGTATTGGCAGGTTCCCTGTTCTTTGACTATGCTGGTAGTCTGATTTGGTCCTGGACAAACTGCATCACCACCAGCTCTCAAGAAGCTGTAGGAGTTGGCTTAGCCTTAGGGTGGAAGCAAAGAGCTACATTATTTTGATGGCTACCAGGCTGAACCCAACCAGCTTCTGAGCAGAGCAAGGGGTGAAATAAGCCATTCTGTGAGGATGCTTTGGTGATATGAAGAACTGAGAAACCTTCCTGAGGTGGATCCATCCCCTCCCATGTGGCACTGAAGTCTTTGCAGTGGTACCCTCCAGATCCGGTATGGAATCGTAGGGCATCCCAGGTTGGGAGGGACCCATAAGAATCACTGAGTCCAACTCCTGGATCCACACAGTACCCAAAAAATCAGGCCGTAGCACAGTACAGGATGGGTAAAGTCAATTAATGCCCTTCAGAAACCTAATCATGAGCTAAGACTTGGCTAGAAGGCTGCATTGAGATACTTGTTTTACAAGACAGTTATTGGTGGCGAGTGGTATGGATTATATGGATCATGTCTTAATTGCTCCAGGAGCAACAAACAGTTGACTTCACTATTCAGTTTATGGCCTTTCAAGCCTTACTTCCCTGTCTCTTCATAACTCTTGAGCATCCTTACTCTGAAAGGGATGTTCAGGCCATAGAGAAGCCTTTCCCGGAGGTAACTGACATTATTTTCTCTGCCCAGCCACAACCTATGAGCCCTTCATCACTCAAACAGTGCAATTCATAAAGAACACCAGGCCTATTCATTCTGCAAGTCTGGAGGTTGGACTCACTGATCTCTGGAGGTCCTTTCTAACCCCTGCAATTCCATGATTACGGACGGCTGCCGCAGCCCTGTGACCCATCTGTAGGAAGACTTCCAGAGACGGGGCTCTTCTCAACAGCTGAAGCCACACAATACCCCCAAAGTGCGATTGGATGAAGAGAGCATCCATCATAGGCATAAAACCTACCTATGTGCCACCTCATGGTGTGAGATGCACAAGTAGAACATGTTGTACAGCTATTGACAGGCTGAGGGAGCTGGGCTTGTTCAGCATGGAGGAGAGAAGGCTGGGGGTGACCTCAGTACAGCCTGCAGTGCCTCAAGGGAGCCTGCAGACAGGAGGGGAGTCAGCTCTGTGAAAGGGGAGATGGCAGCAGGACAAGGGGAAATGGATTGGAGTTGAGGGAGGGCAGCTGGAGGTTGGATGTCAGGGGGAAGTTGTTTAGAGAGAGAGTGGTGAGGGGCTGGAACAGCTGCCCAGAGAGGCTGTGATGCCCCGTCCATCCCTGGAGGTGTTCAAGGCCAGGTTGGATGGGGCCCTGGGCAGCCTGGGCTGCTGTGAGATGGGGAGGTTGGTGGCCCTGCATTGGTGGGGGGTTGGAGCTTCGTGATCCTTGAGCTCCCTTCCAGCCCAGGCCATTCTGTGATGCTGTGATTCTATTACACTCATGTTTCAAAGATTAGGGAATTGGATTTGGAGCGTTGGACTCGATGATTTCTGGAGGTCCCTTCCCTACAGTTCCATGATTCCATACGGCTGCCACAGACCTGTGACCCCTGATTCCCCAAAAAGGGAATCTATGACACTTCAGACAGTTTTACCTTCACCTGCCAGGACCTCCCACCGCTGACTGGGATGACTAGCTTTGCACATCTGCAACACCAAGTGCCAGATATCTTTAATAAGCCTTTGGACCACAGTGTCTCAGAGCTAAGGATGAATGCAGAGCAGCAGCAGCCCCAGCTGAAACGCCATCCAGATCCAACCCCCTCCACCTGCAGGGACGTCTGCCCTGAAGAGGCTGAGCCACGGGCAGGGGAAGCACGGAGCTCTTGCACTCACCCCCAGACATTAAGTAATCCCTCAGGATGGGCATCCTGAAGTTCCCAGCCAGGGTTGCCAGGTAGGGCCGGATCCCAGGGAATTTCTGGCTGACTCCCGTGGCCTCTGTGCTGAAGTTGCAAAAGGCTCCCAAGCCCATGATGCCATGTGGATGGTAACCGAAGATGTAATTCCTGGTGGTCAGCAGGTTGTGGGTTTTCACCAGCTGGGAAGGAAAGAGTGAGCTTGCATGAAGCTAGACTTGATGTGGTTTAACAAGAAACAGCAATCAACAAGTCCATGCTACGGTCCTGCTGCTTTTGTCTCCCTTCCCCCAAGACCAGCAGAATGGGCTGCTCTGGATTTCGGGTTACACTGAGGGTTGCAACTCAGACTTCATGAATAAACAGACAGATCTCAGTCACCAGGAGGACAGACAGCTGCCCAGGGGCAGAGGCAGCCTGCAGCAGCCTGCGCCCTTTGTTCCTCCACTCCTCCCAAAGGTGTTGCTGCAGGCCTGCAGCCCAAACCAACCCAGTTCCTCGCAGTGCTGTAACCGCAGCTACGCCTCCCTCCCGAGCCCTTGGCTCCATAGCAGCTCACACCCTGCTATGAAATAAAAGATCAGCCTCCCATAGCATGAGCAAGTTTGTTTAACAGCTGAAAAAAGTCACTGTTCCATCCGCCTGCTGGGCACCCTCCAGGAAGGAGGAATGCTGGCGGGGTGGCTCAGCACTGCAGGCGTTCAGGAGATGCTGTGCTGAGCTCATGGGACACCTCCACCATCCCCAGCAGTGCTGATTGCTGCAGGATGTGTTCCAGCAGCAGAGAGCACACTGCTCTGGGGTTGCAAACATCCCCTAATCACTCATCTGCCTGGATACCATGGGCACCCCGAAGTGTCCATGCCTTCGTCCCACTAATGCCAGTGGATCTGGAGTTTGTTTTGCACTATAGGTAGCATCAACATCGCAGGCATCAGAGCATCTTCCTGAGGCTGTAGGGTGCAGCAGCACTGCTGCATCACCCTGCACCCTAAGGCCCATAGAAACAAGTTGCTAACCCCTTTTCCTCTGTTAATACAGGAGTAGGGATCACTTTCATTTTTATTGCATTTGGGACCATTTTTGCCAACTGCAGCTCTCAGACCGAGGCAGCACCCACATGATTCAGCTGCACTTCCAGCACCACGAGCTGACCTGCTGCACTGCAGCCCCCAGAGGCGCATGCAAAGGTCCCCCCATGTCAACTCCCACTGGAAAAGGCTCAGCTTTCCAAGACGTCACACCACTGTCCTGTCCAAGAAGCCCTTCGGCAGCAGCCAAATCCGTGCTGTTGAATCACAGAGCTGAAGTCCAATTGCAACACGCTGGTCCAGTGCCCAGAAATTGGATTCCTTCCTCCTGCTGCCCTCCATGCACTATTTTAGACCACAGCTGCAGCATGGCATGACAGGACAAGGGGAATGGTTTTAAAGTGAGACAGGGGAGGTTTGGGTTGGATGTGAGGAGGAAGTTTTGGAGGCAGAGGGTGGTGAGGCACTGGCACAGGTTGCCCAAGGAGGCTGTGGATGCCCCATCCCTGCAGGCATCCAAGGCCAGGCTGGATGTGGCTCTGGGCAGCCTGGGCTGCTGGTTGGCGACCTGCACACAGCAGGGCTTGGAGCTGGATGAGCACTGTGCTCCTTTGCAACCCAGGCCATTCTGTGACATGGCAGTGGGCTGAACAAACTGACTGCATCCCACCACACTTCCCCTGAGCTCAGAGGTCACTTGGGGTGCTTGTGGTTTTGCAGCAGCTCCATAGAGCCCCATGCTCCATGTCACACCAATCCATCCTTTATCCCTTTCTGCCTAATTAGCAGATGACTTCCCCCCAGCTTGACCAGGTAGGGCTCCAAGACTGATCAGAGGGAAAGAAAGCAGAGATGCAGTAAGTGAGTAAGTGGGGTTCAGCCCCTCCATCCTCAGTTCTTGCCGGTAGGAGAGACTCAGAACCCAGGCTCAGAACCAATCACAGAATGATAGAATGGCCTGGACTGCAAAGGAGCACAGCGCTCATCCAGCTCCAAGCCCTGCTGTGTGCAGGTCGCCAACCAGCAGCCCAGGCTGCCCAGAGTCACATCCAGCCTGGCCTCCAATGCCTGCAGGGATGGGGCATCCACAGCCTCCTTGGGCAACCTGTTCCACTGAATGCAGAGCCTGCTCTTCTCCAGAGCTCTTCTTAGAGGCAGGTGGGGGCACTAAGGAGGACAGCCCATCCTCTGCCTGCACCAAACTCTGTGTCTTTAAGAGGAAGCCACCTGCAGCAGGGAGCTGCACTTGTGTCCCTGGAGCACAAGCTGAGCTCTATCAAGCCGGGGTTGGCTCCCCCCCCACCACGCTGTGCTGCTGCTGCCATCCTAGGGCAGCACTCAGCTCCAGCCCCTCAGCCACGTGAAGGACACGTGGTGCCCACGCAGAGCCCTTTACTGCGTGCACCCAGCCGGGCCTCAGCCCAGCAGCCCAGCTCCCTCCAACAGTTATAGGGTTACACTTCTCTTGGCACGGGTACCGCAGTGGGGCTGGCACAGGACAGGAGGCACGCAGGGAGCCAGCTCATCTGTGACAAGGACAAGGGAAATATCTGCTGTTCAGATATGCTTTTCCTCAGCAATTTGCCCCATGCAGGATTGCCACTGCCCTCCACAGGCTGCCCCATGCCAGGTGGGTTGGGGAGCCTGTCTTACAGCCAACCCACAGGAGAATGCATCTTCCTCCTGCCCATGGAATCCAGGGCAGCCCAGCACCACCAGGCACCAAGTCTATATGGCCGTGCAGCATCTGCAAGCTGTGCTCAGAATGGAATCACGAAGGCTGGAAACGACCACTAAGGTCATCCAGCCCAACCCCAACCCGTCCCACCACGCCACTGCCACATCCTTCAGTGCCACATCCCCACAGCTCACAGAGATGGTGACCCCTAACCCACCCAGGCAGCCTGACCTCTCTTTGGAGAAGGGATTTTTCCGCTCAAAGTCTTCTCCAGCCCCACTCAGCCCCGAGTTCCCCATAGCCTCAATGCTCCCATGGCAAAACAAAGGCAGTTCATCCCTGCTGCATCCCACCCAGCTGGGACTGAAGCTGGACCTTCACCCTGCTGTGCTAACACACCCAATCCCAGCCTGGGACGGAGCACTTCTCACCAAGAGCAAAGGTCTCTCCACCTGCTCCACTGTTAACACAGGCACATTTCCTTAAACAGATCTAACCCTGCCCACTGAAGCAGTAAAGCAGCACGATTAAGAAAGGACACCCTACTGTTAAATACATTGGAGTGCCAAATACACTCAAAGAACGGCAGTGCCAGCTGTGGGAACAGGAAAGGTAAGGGACACGTGCAAGTGGAGAAAGAGCTGGCAGAGACTGCTGCTGTGCACCAGGAGCAAAGAGCAGAACGAAGGGGAGAGGTTGGGCTGTGCTCTGAGCAGAGATCACTGAAGCATGCAAAGAGCAGAAAATCAGAGCTGCTTTGTCAGGATCTGCATATTAGCTTGCAAAAGGATGGAATGGTTAGCTGCAGCACATCCAAGAGAGTGGTGAGGTGCTGGAACAGCTGCCCAGAGAGGCTGTGATGCCCCGTCCATCCCTGGAGGTGTTCAAGGCCAGGTTGGATGGGGCCCTGGGCAGCCTGGGCTGCTGTGAGATGGGGAGGTTGGTGGCCCTGCATTGGTGGGGGGTTGGAGCTTCGTGATCCTTGAGCTCCCTTCCAACCCAACCCATTCTGTGATTCTCAGAGCAGCCTGGCAGGAGCACAGCTTGTCTTTTCCCCATAGCCAGTGAGGACAAGATGCACCACGTTTGCCTCTGGACCAGCCTCTCTCCTAATGAAAGAGGGATAAATACGTTACCCAAGGAACTCCTGTGCCCTTCATGAACCCAAGCTGCTCAGGTGGTTGGTACCATTCCCTACAACAGATTACAGGGACGCTTCATCCTGTGGGAGCAGTCCCATAACTGCACCTCCAGCACCTCCCAGCCCCACAGCAGCAAGCGTGCTGTTTCCCCACGGGATGCAAGAGCAACCCCACAGCTCTCACCCCTCAAGCTCTGCCCTCTGCTTAACACTTTCTGTGGGGTTCTGTGAACCTTGCACAACTCCACCCCCACAACCACAAAAGAATTGCAGCCGTGTGAGCCAGCATTTGTCTCACAGCAGAAGTTCAGCTTATCTGTCTGCCCCATCTCATTTCTAAACACACTTCACCAACCCAGCTGCGTGCTCTGCTGAGGAGATGCATCATTACAGTGGCGTCTTTGAATCAAATCCCTGGGACAGAACAGCTCTCTTTAACCTTCAGCTGTAGCAAGAAGGCAGGGCTTGCTGCAGTGCATTTAAAACCTTTCTCCTCCATTACAACATGCTCTTTTCTCCATGACTACAAGACCTATCACCACTGGCAGCCTGTGCAGTCAAAATATTTTCCACGTACACCTAAATCACCAAGAATTACCCATCAGCAGTAGCAGGGATTTGCTCACCAGCAGCACATTCCTTCACGTAAGTGTTTCAGGTGGCTTTGGGAAGGAGGAATCCAGCCTGTGCTGCTTTGACTTCCCACAAAACTGCATCCTCTGCCTCCTGAGGTGGCACTATGGGAGCTGAGGGGGTTCATTCACAAGCCTGGCCACGGTGCCTCCCTTTTGCTCAGCCTGAATGAGCAAAGCAGCCTTATGTAACTGTCCTCCCACCTGCACGCCTTTCCAAGAGCACCGAGCTCCCTCCTGCCTCCATTTGCCCTCTGCTCACTCCCAGGTCCTTTGAGGCACGCATCCCCTCTCCAACACACCTGGTATATCAGGGCAGGAGCAACACAAGCAGAGAACAGAAGCGGTTCCCAATGCTGGGTGCCCACAGCCACGCAGCAGAGGGATGTCAGAGCTAAAGGCACTGCTCCCCACGAAGCAGCACTGCTGGTGCATGGCATTCCCAGCTCTCCATCCCCGTTATGCGGCTGTCAAACTGGAATAACTGGAAAACAGAGAAGAACTGAGGGAGATTTATGAGCAGGGAGCAGAGACGGTGCCAGGCACAAAGCAGGACTGCTGCACTTCAGACAGGGAGCCTGCTACAAGCAAGGCTGCCTCAAGGAGTCTGGTGATGAAAGCATCAGAAGAACCCCTGCAAATCGTACTACCACAATTATTCATGTCTGATTTCACAAGCACAGCTGCTGCAAGCTGCTCTACTGCATCGTCCTGCTTGTAGGCCAATGTCACAGATAGAACCACGTGCCCAAAGTCGTCTCCACGGCGGATATTACAACTAAGTCTGAAGCATAAGACCCATAGCACAGAGTTCAGCTGTTACTCACTCTTATTGGAAAATAATCCCTGAAGTACCTCCATATAGCCCAATTTCTCACCCACTGGGATCTTCTTCCACCTGAAAAGGAAAAGCCATGTTATCAGAGCCATTGGAACAGGTTGCCCAAGGAGGCTGTGGATGCCCCATCCCTGCAGGCATTCAAGGCCAGGCTGGATGTGGCTCTGGGCAGCCTGGGCTGCTGGTTGGTGACTTGCACACAGCAGGGGTTGGAGCTGGATGAGCGCTGTGCTCCTTTGCAGCCCAGGCCACTCTATCATTCTATCATTTGCAGCAGCACAGACCCCATGGCAAAGCCCCATCCAAGCTGCCATGCTGTCACCTGGGCCGTGCAAAAGGACAGCAAGCTACTGAATCTCAGTGTAGAGATTTCCAATACACAGTTAGACCCTAAATCTCATTGCAAACCCTAAATCCGTTGCAACAAACCAGCAATGATGTAACTGAATATTGTCACTGCATTACCATCAGCACCAATGAAGCTGGGGGCACTGCACAGAACAGTGCTTCCAGGAGGAGACCCAGCCAAGTCCCACCAAGAGGGGATGGCACCCATCACAAGGAAGGGCAGCTTTGCCCTAACAGGAAGACGAGGAGACAGATATCAGGGGCCAAGTGGGCACTACTTACCTTTCTTGGGTGTATTCCAGTCGAACACCAGCCAGGCTAAATACAGAGCAGCAATCGCCCAGCAATCTGTGCACAGGATGTACATGAGGATTAAAGTGCAAGCAATACCTGGGTGTGTGGAAGAAGAAAACAAGGTGATGTTAGGCTGTGGTCTGCAGAGAGCATTCCTGCTTGCATTAAGAGCTGCAGTGCAGATCCCATACCTCTGCCTACACAGAATTCACTTCTTATGCACTAACATTGTCCAAAAACTGAAAAGCTAAGAAGCTTCGCTCCGGGCCAGAGGGCGCTGCTTACCCATGACGAGGAACGTGAGGACCCACTGCAGCACGGAGATGATCTGCAGTTGTTTCTCTACTTTGGATTTAGACAGCCAGAACAAGTCCTGCAGAGCAGAAAGAATGCTCGACCCCGTACCTACGGACAAAGCCAAAAGCAAATCACATGGCGTACTGCTGGAATGGGCTCCAAGCCTGGCTGGGTACCCACCCGTGGCCACAGGCACCTCCAGACACTGGAACAGCCCGGTGAGGTGGAGATCAGCCCCTGCAGACCGCAGGCAGGCACACAGCGGGCTGTGCTCACCCACCATTGCACAGTGCTGTGCTCACCGCGAGACCCAGCAAGGGAAACGACGGTGGTTTTTCTATAGCATGGAGGAGGAGGAGGTGAAAGCCGCTTCCAGTCAATAAACAGAACCCAAAAAATGTGGTTCCCATGAGGAACCACCTGCTGGGTGCTAAAGATGTGCTCAAACACCTCCAGAAAGCAGCACTTGCACGGAGGTTTTCCTTCGCATCTCGTCATTACTTTTACTATCTGTAAGCCCTATAATTGCTGGCTGGAATGCAAAGCAAGCTGTCAGCCTGGGAGCAAATTAGGAGGTGTGCTGACATACTTCCCTCCCTCCTTAAGGATCAGCCTGTTATTAGAAGGGATGCTGTGCTGCTAAGCAGCTATTATGCTGAATGGGTGCAGCCTTGGCTAACGAGAGCCGCTGCTGCAGCTCTTCAAACAGCAGAGTACCTAAGCAGGAAAGCTCAAATCCTGCAGCAATCCACATTGGGCCACAAATCTCCAAATCTCATAGCGAGTCAGCGGGCAGAAGAAGCTGTCATGGCTGTGGAGGGGCAACAAGCCAGGAGCAGCGTGCTCCTGGAGCTGCAATAGAGGTGGTCCCAGAAGGGTCATTTACAACAGTCCATGTGGATGGACCTCCGAGATGCCAGCTTACAGCACGCTTCCAGCAGTAGGGATGTGGTCAGGGACACTGCTGCATCCTCAGCATAAGTCCAAAGTGTCAGAGATGGCCTGTGACCCATAACAGGAGCAAAGCCCCACCTTGTTTACCCTTGGGGCACCTGCTGAAACACCCATGGATGGAGGAACCCGGCACTCCAGGTCCAGACCAGCTAAGTTGTATAACCTGAGCCATCCTACAGAGCACCAACCCATGGACCATGAGGGGCTGCTGGGCCACCATGATCCTCCCCTCTGCCTCTTCTGCTCTGGGCTGAACAACCCAAGGGACCTGAGCTACTCCTCACACTTTTCACCCTCCAGACCCTTCCCCATCCCTGCAGCCCTTCTCTGGATGCCCCTGAATAGCTTCAGCCCTATGGCCAGTTTTATAAAGCCTGTCAGACTTACCCATGTCGAAGGATGAGGCAGACAGACTCCGTACACCCCAGCCTCTGCCATCCACTTGCATCAGGCTTTCCCCAAAGGAAGATGTTTAATCCTACAGAAACATGTCCCCCCCCATTTTCTGCTGCTGGCAGCTGTCTGTGTGCTGCCACCCTGTTCACCCCAGAGTGTTTTCCAGTGTCCTCATGGCAGCCGGTTCCAGAACTGAACAGCCTGGCTGTTAGGGGTCACACCCATAGCAACCCACTCCTGTGTGCAGAGATTCCAACAACTTCCCTGCCCTTATGTGAGATCCTGAGCCTCTCAACTCATTTCATAGCTATCGAGTTGGATATTAGGGACATTTCTTCTCCCTAAGAGCCGTGATGCAGCGGCCACAGCTTCCCAGGCAGGTGGTGGGGTCACCATCCCTGGGGGTGTTCAGTAACTGTGGAGATGTGGCACTGAGGACATGGCCAGTGGGCATGGGGGGGTGGGCTGGGGATCGTGGAGGTCTTCTCCAACCTTAACGATTCCATGATTCCACGGAGGGCTGATGAGACACGGAGCCATACTGTGGCTCTGATGATGCCACCAAGGAGCTCCTGGAGCTGCTGAAGGGTCTGAGTAGCTCAGATCCCTCGGGTTGTTCAACACCCAACTGCAACAGGGACACAGCTGGTGTTCTTCCAGCATGGTTTGTTTCAGGTTTATCTGGCTTTACCGTGGTTTATCCAGGCAGGGAGGCAGACCCAAAGGCTCCAGGAGAAGAAATAAACAGGACGTCACACTCGGGCACCAGAAAGCTCAGTCTACAGCACAATAACAGCAGCCAAAAGAATGAGCCATGAGGAAGTACAAATGTTACAGATAGTTACAAGCTGGAAGCTTGCTAAAGCCAGGCTTTATCTCATGCGTTCACAAGACAATTAACACGTTCACACATTAACTCTCTGCCAAGGACAACACTTCACCACACAGCTTCCTTGGATGTGAACTGATGCTTATTTAGATGAAAGATGCGGCGCTGGTTGGTGGGCATGGTGATGTTGGGTCAACAGTTGGACCAGATCACCTTAAAGGTCTTTTTCAACCTAAATGATACCATGAAGGCTGAGCCCCTCCAGAGCACAAGGTGCCCCTCCATATCAGAAATGAGGCCTGCCCAACCCCAGCTACATGGCAGGACCAACTCCGATGTACAGCTGAGCAGAAATGCCTTCTCCACCCCAAAGTATTCCACACCGTGGTTCCACGTTGCTAAAGTTCAATCTCAACTGAAGCTCTTAGCCACAGATCAGCCAACGCAGAGGAGCAAAGGTACTTCTCTGAGATGAAATGGGATAAGGAAGGAAACTACAAAGAAGGACAACCTTTAATGCTTTGACGCCAGCATCCTCCCTGCTGCTGTGCCAGAGAAGCAAGGCGGCACCTCAGCAGCTTATGGCCAAAGTGGGTCAGGTCAAGATAAGACAACAATCCCTCACTGAATCATTCAGCTTGGAAAAGCTCTCCAAGATCCCCAACCCACCCCACCCTATCATCCCCACTGCCCATGTCCCTCAGTGCCACATAGAATGGCTTAGAAGGGAGCTCAAGGATCACAAAGCTCCAACCCCCCACCAATGCAGGGCCACCAACCTCCCCATCTCACAGCAGCCCAGGCTGCCCAGGGCCCCATCCAACCTGGCCTTGAACACCTCCAGGGATGGACGGGGCATCACAGCCTCTCTGGGCAGCTGTTCCAGCACCTCACCACTCTCTCTCTAAAGAAATTCCCCCTGACATCCAACCTCCAGCTGCCCTCCTTGAGTTTAAAACCATTCTCCCTGGTGCTATCACTCTCTACTCTGTAAAAAGTGGATTCCCCTCCTGTTTGCAATGCCCTCTTAAATACTGGAAGGCTGCACTCGTGTCTCCTCCACATCCCCACAGTTCCTCTGCATACACACACATGGACGGGTAGGCAGGGAGATGCCATCACCCAGGCTTTTATTGCGTTGTTCTGGTTGTTCTGTTGTCAGAGCACAGCGACTGAACCCCGGGCCCTGGAGGGACACAACCAAGCAGCACCGGAGCTGCCACGCATGGAGCACCACACCTCTTTGCCTCGGCCCATCTTTGAGCTGCAGGATGCCAACTGAAATCCCTAGACCAGCTCTGGCAGGAGCCTGCTGCCACACTCAACAGGTGTTCAAAGCAGCCCCGCGTTGTATTGCTTGGGATGGGCCATAGAGCTACACGACAGCTGCACGCCTCCCATCCGCAGCCATGGGGTAAATCCACCCCAAATCGCTGCAGGACCCCCATGAGCTGCCCCAGAGCAAAACTGGCCCAAGGAGAGTAAAGAGCTTTCCGCCACTAAGCGGGATTATCTAGAGATGAGGCCAATCACTGTCCCTAACCCACACTCCATTTTGAATTATGCACGTGTCCTAGATCCATGGCCAACACAGCAGGGCGGCCGCTGAGGTCTGGGGTCAGCCCTACATATTTTATAGGTCTCCTGAATGATTTATTCTCATCCCTTGGCTCGCAGTTAACTCTCTGTTTAACAACTCGCGTGCTCTTAATTCAAGTGACCCATTCGGCCTCTGCACGTCGCATCCACGTTGCCTTAAGGACAGGAGATGGGAGAGGGAACACAGGGAGATGTGTGGGATCAGCTGCGAGCTGCTGGGAAGGCAGATCTGTCAGCCCCATAGCCCCATATCCACGGGCACACATCCATAGCGGGGTTTTAGACACGGAGGTGGGCAAAAGCAAGAGCACAGGGGATAATTCCCCAGGTTCAGCACCTCCGAGCTCTGCTAATGAGTCCTTTAATCAACAAGCCAAGCCATTCCCCATCTTTCCAGCCCAGGAGGAATTACCAGCCTGCTCTTTGGGGGCAGCAGCCTTCGGCAGCACAGACGC
Organism: Centrocercus urophasianus; assembly: GCF_019232065.1. Classification (NCBI taxonomy): domain Eukaryota; kingdom Metazoa; phylum Chordata; class Aves; order Galliformes; family Phasianidae; genus Centrocercus; species Centrocercus urophasianus. The sequence goes on from NW_024885345.1 coordinate 20,717, forward strand.
AGCCACAGCTGAAGGCCCTTCCCAGAGCACGGTGTCAACGCTCTGCCAGCGCACTCCACTCTGCCTGCAAGCCCTGACACATCTGCAGAGCGTGGCCACACGCCTCCGTCACGCAAACACTTCTCAGCACTCCTGCAAGACGCCCTGAGCTGCAGGCTCTACTTCCTACTCACGTCCCCCAGCCGCCCCGCAGCAGGAAGCCCTCGGTGGCCGCTCGGTGTCACCGCGGTCACCCAACTTGCTCAGCTCTCCCAGGAAGTCCCTTCGCCAACGCACAGCGCCGCAGGAGCAAACAGCTGCACTCCGCGACACAAACCTCGGTTTAGAATCACACGGAGCCTTCTGCTCCCCCGCTGTAAAGCAATAAGAAACAGCCACGCGTTTTTCCTCTCTCTTTTTTTTTTTTCCTTCCCCCTTCTGTGTTCAACCTGTTGCTGTAAGGGTGGGGAATCCAGCATCGCTGAGCCAAACCCGCAGCCGCAAGCTGAATTCTGCCTGCGTGTTGATAACGCTTCCTTACCTCCAGAAGGGAGGAGAAAAAAAGGACCAAAAAGTAAAGGAGAAAAGGCTCATTTTTAAGCCAACGCCACACGCCCACGTTCGCCACCCCGATCCGCCAAAGCCGCCTGCAGCAGGGCAGCTCTCCCAGCTCTCCGAGAAGCGAAACCTGCGCAGGGAGCTGCGGCAAAACCCCGCAGCCGCACCTCTCTTTTCCCCATCCTCTCCCCCTGTTGCACGAAGATGTGGGCTCACACTTCACGCCCCAGCAGACCCCCCCCCCCCCCCCCCAGGGCCGCCCCGCTCCTCCCCCCGGCTCGGCATCCCCCGGCCCCGCCGCCCCCCGTACCTCGCAGCACCCCCGAGTACGCGGCGATGATGGTTTTCATGGCGGAGGGGATGCGGGGTCCGGCCCGGCCGAGCCCTCGGGATGCAGGGATGGGGGTACGGGGGTGGGGGGAGGGTGGGGAAACACGGCTGTACGGCCCCGGTGCTGTGGGTGTGTGGGGCGGGCGGCGAGAGAGCGGCCCTATATAGCCCAGGAGGAGGAGGAAGAGGAGGAGGAGGAAGGCGGGGAGAGGCGGGGCGGCACTCGTGGTTCCCTCCGCCCTAACGGGGGCTCTGGGTCCTGGCTGTGCTGTTTGCATCGCGCTGCACCCCACGGCCGAAGTTTGCAGGGTGAGGGGCAAAGCCCGATTAGCAAAGCGCTGGCTGGGATATCGTGATCTCCTTCTCGCCCCACTAGGCTCTGTGCCGGTGTTCGGTGCCCTAGAAGGACTGGGGAGCTCTGGCTCCCTGGAAGCAGTATTAAATTAGTACAGAGGAGAACATCCTAAGAATGTGATTGCCTTCCTGGCTTTGTTCAGAGGGAGTCAGACCTCAGGTTTACCTGAACCACCCACAAAACCCCATAGGATCACAGAACCACTGAGGCTGGAAAAGGAGCTCTGAGATCCAGCCCAGCCGCGCACCGACCGCCAGCCCTGCCCCGTAACCGCGTCCCTCAGCACCGCCTTCGTCCTCTCTTTTTTCTCCTCTGTGAGAGTTTCAAAGCATTCTGGGCAGCCTGGGCTGCTGGTTGGCGACCCTGCACACGGCAGGGGGTTGAAACGAGGTGATCTCTGTGGTCCTTTTCAACCCAGGCCATTCTTTCTATCATTGTGGCACTATAAATCCGTGACCATCCAGGTGTCATTTAGCTTTGCCTCGAGGTGTGAGCACAGCTGAGCTCCCCAAGGCTCCTACACGTCTCTACAGATGGAGACTTGTTAGTCTGTCCCAGCTCCCAGACGTAAACCCAGAATTTACAATAGGGTCACATCCGGCCCTGTTGTTAAAGGGGGAGAAGGAACAGACTGACGACCTGCCTCAGTCCCATCTCATCTGTAATTTGCAGGAAATAAAAAGAATCTCCATCAGAGCAATGCTTGGAAATCCTACAAGGAAAACCCAATGGAAAACAGTGAGCACTCAGAAGAGGGACAGTAAGAACCACCGAAACACCTCAAGAAGCACTTCAACTTCGGCCTGGCTTTTGGGGTGGGAATGGGGCCGTGCCCTGCCAAGGCAGCAGTTTGCCCTATTGCTGCTGCAACAGCCACTCCTGCTGTCCCAAAGAAACAAATCCACCAGTGTTTCGCAAAACGTTGCTTTTTCAGCCAGGGGAGAGCTCAGATTGCAAAGTGAGAAGTGAAAGAGTTTTGTATTTCTTTTTTCAGTCCCCTCTTTCGGAGCCGAACTGGCACCAGGAATCCCATTGGGCCGAAGGACGACTTCCAACAGTTGGAACAGCCTGTCGAAATCCGTGTAAAAATGGAAAATTACGAGAGCCTGCCTGAGGAAAGGGTCTTACCCAACAGCTCTTGGATAAGAGCTCCAAAGGAGAGCATGGGATAGAAATCATTAGCCCTGAACTACTGCTGAGCAAAAGGGGAACGACGTGCTGCACGTCTGTGTCTTCTGCTGGCTTAGAGACCCCCTCAGGCAAAGCAAGGCCATGGTACTTTTCTTATCATAACCAAGATAAAGCATCACAGAATCACAGAATTGCTCAGGTTGGAAAAGACCCTACAGGTCACCAAGTCCAACTGCGACCCAGCCACCCTGCCCTAGCTAACAACCCTCCACTAAGACAGGCAGAAATCAGGCTGCAAGGTGGTGGCAGCATGGGGCAGTGGCTAAGTATTGGTTTGGTGTTAGTGTGGTCCTGGCACATAATCTAACATAATCTGTTAGTGCTGAAGGTTAGGGGTGATCTGCAATGTCGTCTGGATGGATACCCACCATGCTGCACCCACCATGAATATTCTGGATCCCCATAGTTGCATTGCTCCGTATCCACAGCGGGGTCCCAGCCCCAATGGGGCCATGACAAAGGAAAGCTCACAAATGCACCACAACGAAGGGCAATAGCAAAACCCTCAGTGCTCCACGGAGCAGCAGGATTCACAGGAACACCAGCACTACCACCAGGTTGGGCAGCAGCCCTGTGCATGCCTTGCATGTGTGCACTGCAGCACCACGTCCTTGTGAGGAAGGAAAAGTTGAGCATGGATCTACGAGGACACAGCTGAGCCCTGGGATGGCGGCTGCCACCAGGCTCTCATTTCACCCCTATGAGCCCTCTGACTTCTTTTCCTCTCCCCTTCAGCTCAGGGGAAGATCAGAAAGCTGTCCTGAATGGTGAGAAGCACCTTGGCTCCGTTCCCCACCAGGATAAGTTTTCCCACTAGGAGGACGCTCGTTCAAAGGTTGTTTTTGCAAATGCCCCTGGTTTGTTTTGCTCGGTGCTTACATTCCTCCCTTGGCACAGCAGGCACACGGCCCTGTCTGTCATTAACCCGCATGTCTGGCAAGATTACTCTTCAACAATAACATCCTTTCAGAGATCCCACTTCTCCTGCACCTGCAAAACACGGACAGGAGGCCGCCCGCAGCTCTGGGCATGCAGCAACAAATCACAGTGCCTTTGGATTCCTTTATTCCCGCTTCTGCTCAGCAGCACCTCGCAGCAAAGCAGCAATGCTCTCTTCTGCAGTCACGTTTTTTAATGCACGTTGGTTTAGGTGATGCCTACGGAAAGGTTTTGAGGCTGCGAGTTGTTTTTCTCTCCCCACTTCCATTCGGGGGCTTACAAGCAAGGTGTGCAGTGTGTTCCAGTGCTTGGACAGCCGCTGCTGCACGGAGCTGTGGTGTTGTTCCTATGTGCTTATGGAGCAGAAAAATGTCCTGTTTTCAAAGCCTAGTGAGGTTCAGAGTTCAGTCTTCACCCAAAGGCCACAGGTTTCGGTGTATGTAGGACACTGCCTGCATTTGGCACGTGCTCAAGTTGAGCTTCTCTGTCTTAGTAATTTTCCTCCTCTAGCTTGAAACATAGAGCCATTTCCCTCTGTTTTGGGATTTCTAAATCCTCTCTTTCCAGGTGCTCTTCTTTCTGTTTTCTTCTTTCTTTCTCCCCAGGGTGGTGGGCACAGCCCTGAGCTGCTGGAGCTCATGGGTCATTGGGACACTGCTCTGCCATGAGGTTTGGGTCTTGGGGTGCTGCATGGGGCCAGGGTTGGGCTCAGTGAACCCTGTGGGTCCCTCGGGGGTAGGGTTGAACACCCACTCGGGGTGTTCTATGGTTCTGTAGTTAAACATGGAGGGTTTATAGCTGCCAGAGTTTCCCCATTGATCTGCCTTCATTTCCCCTTCGCAGGCTTCAATCCCAGCATCTGAAAAAGACCTTTTTCCTCAGGTTCTCTCCTGCGGCCACTGCCACAGCTCAGGCACCATGACCATGTCCGACCTGGCCTGTATTTCTTCTGATGTGTGATGAATCTGGGTTGGGAATAAGGGGCTTCCCCAGTTCCTGTTGTGAGGGAGTGGTGTGTGAGAGGTGTCTGCATGGAAATGGCGTTGAGCAGGACTTCTTTGTACACGCACTGCATGTGCAGCCAAATCACGGAATCATTAAAGTTGGAAAAGAAGATCTCTAAGATCCCCCAAGCCCAAGCCCAACCCATCCCCACCATCCCTCTAAACCCTGTCCCTAAGTAGGATCATAGAGTCATTACGTTTCATAACGAGGATGCTGTGGGATTAAGGTTGGAAAAGACCTCTCAGATGCCCACCCCCAGCCCACCCACCATTCCCACTGCCCACATCCCTCAGTGCCACATCCCCACAGCACTGAGCACCCCCAGGGACCGTGTTCCCCCACCCCCTGGGCAGCTGTGCCAATGGAAATCTTACAATGAGCGATGAACCAGGTGATAAGATCTGGGATTTAACAGGGAGTTTTGAACCCAAGTCACCTAGGCATTGACTTTGTCAACTTTCCAAGCTAACAAAGCAGCAGGAAGACTCCTTCTGAGTCTCACTGTGATTGTTTTTTCCCCCTGCACGTGGCTTGGGCTGAGCTCAATCTAAAGAGCCAGGCTCTCCCTTCCAGGCCCTAACCCTAAGGCTCTCCCTTCTAGAGGGAGCCTCCTCTTCCTCTGCTGCTAAATGTGGGCATGGGAGCCCAGCAGCTTCTCACATCAGCCCAGAGCATAACCTGAGCCTCCAGGTCAGAGGGTTCATCTTTGCCTCCATCCTTTCTTCTGCCTCAGTGGCAGCAGTTCACAGTCCAGGTGATGGATAGGGAGGTGTGATGTTGGCTCATACATTGCCCAAGTGATGAATGTGAACTTTGAGCCAAGGGCGACAGCTGGGCTGGGGAGAGGAGGTGGATCCAAAATCCACACACGTCAGCTGCTTCTACAGAGCTTCAGATAAGATGCAGAAGCTGTCTAAGACCTCAGTATGGAGATGTAAAAGCTGTGTATGGAGAGTTAAACTGAGGCACAGCTGTGGAACCACTCCCATATACCATCCCTTATCCTTTGGGATGCGGTACTGCAGATTCAGGTGGTTGTAGGAGTCCCATACTTATCCCTCATCCCTTAGCCTTAAATTCATCAGCTGCAAAGCTCTCCATGGTCTCTCTTCCTCACTGTGATCTTGCAGAACCTGTTTGTTAATCTGTGTTGGAAAACAGTTTGTCACCTTGGGTGCAGCGCCCGGATTATTTACCAATGCTGGGCGTACATTTGAGGTGTGTGCTATGATCTTCAGAGCCTGGGCTGCTCCTTCCTAACTCTCCATCCATGACAGCTCTTTTCATACGGGCAGAAACCACCCACATTTCCGTTACGTGACATCCTGACCCATCATCAGCAAACTGCACATCCCACCCCTCCCTGCATCAGCAGCACAAACAGCCGCGGGTCGTTTGCTCCGTAAGCGGAGCGTGGCAGAGCGCACGCATCCAGGGCGCATCCAGGGCGCATCCAGCTGCCACGGCGAAGTCCATCTGCAGAGTTCAGCAGTCCCAGATTTTACCAGGGTTCAAAGGCATCAGCACCACATCCGGAGCTGGAAAGAGCTGAGTGAGCACAGAGCAGCACCTCCTCCCAGCACAGCTTACCCACACGTCTCGGCACCGCCGCGCTCGTTGCGCACGCTGACCTTTGCATCTGGAGCAGAATCCACCTAAGCACCATGAGACTTCCCCAAGCCCTGGCCCAGAGGTTTGGTTTTTGCATGGAGTTGTGCTTTACACCCTCCCCCCACACCCTGGTGTCACACGGAGCTGTTATCTCACAGGTATTTATCAGTTTTGTCCCTCAAAGAATTTGCCTGGGAAGGGGATGTTTGCACAGCAGAGCTTTGCAAAACCTTTTCTCCAGAGCGATTTCTGAAGGTAACGTGGGCACCTCAGGCGTGTGCAGGCTCATTCCTGGGCGTTTTCATCCACGATCCCAGGAAAGAGGCAAAGAAATGAGGAGAGCTTCTCCTCTGAAGCTGCGCGCCCGCCTCTTTTCACAAGGGGAAGAAAATTTGGCCCAGGCTGCAAGAGATCATCACAGTGAGCTTTGTGCCAGGGGGCATTAAAAAAAAAGGGTAGGGAAAATAATGAAATACTCACCGCACCCTCGCTTCTCCCTGCAAGACAGGAGGATTCATGCAAGTCACTGAGCAAAGCCAGATTTTGGATGCTGGCAGCAGCTCAGGGTCTGGCTGCCTAGATACAGTCTAAAATTAGAGCACCTAAAAATTAACTGTAAGGCTAAAGAACTTTGGTCCCTGTGCTGAATGAGCACTGGAGAATTAGAGATAGACAGCAAGCCAGCTCTGCTTGTCATGCACTGCAACTGGGAGGCTGCTTTCAGAACCACGTCAGGCACACAAGAAATAGGGAGGACTTTTTTGCAATTATGTTTGCTGCTTTTATTAAGAAGGACATGGAGGCATTAGGCATCACAGAACTACAGAACCATAGAATGGCTGGGGTTGGAAGGGAGCTCAAGGATCACGAAGCTCCAACCCCCCACCAATGCAGGGCCACCAACCTCCCCATTTCACAGCAGCCCAGGCTGCCCAGGGCCCCATCCAACCTGGCCTTGAACACCTCCAGGAACGGCGCAGGTATGGCAATCTGGTTATGAATACAGTGAGGTAAAATAACGTTTCCCATTGCTGAAAGATGGGGGAGCTCCACACTGAGGGCAACGGTGCTCCTCCTCGCCTTCCTGCCTCCATCTTGTGATTCAACACCGGGAGAATCCCTGATGAAAGCTTCTTATTCCCTCTGTCCCCAGGGCTTGTCCCTGTAATGCTATTAGCCGAAGCTGCCTGCCCCACGCTGACCTCCTTGCCAGCTCCGCAGGGCTCATCATCGCTCCGGCCATGACAGCTCCATCCTCGAATCCTTCATGGGAATGAAGAGAATGAGAATAAATGAGAAAAAATGAATTACCAAAAAGGAGAGATTGGCCCTATGACCGTGACTTACGTGGACACGGCCAAGAGCCATCCCTTGGGATTTGCTCATTTATGGTGCTTTCCATCCCCGAAGCATTTTGTCAGCTGCCATCAAACCCTTTAGGACCGTCAGACAGGTGCACCCACGTGTGCATTGAAGAAAGCTGGGCAAACCCCCCCTTCACCTCATCCTACTGCTCTCCTCCCTTAGGATTCCAGCCCTGCAGAGATGTTAAGAGATCCCATGATGCTTAGACCATTTCTGTATCCACATCCAGGGATTTGTCTCCAGGAGTGAGGATGGAAACTGCACAGCCATGACCAGATCTGCCTCGTGAGGTGGCGGTGCCCCATCGCTGGGGACACCCGAGGTCAGGGGACCTTTGTGGCTCTTTTCCTCAAACAAATGAGTGTTGCATGGCTGAAAATTCCACCTTCTGATGAATGGAGAAGGATCTTGGAATAAAAGTGCATCTCTTTCCTTGGGGAAGTCAGCTGAGCCACACTAATGCACTGTCCCTATGGCACTCTGCAAGCTGCAAGCTGCAGAAGGGGTTTTTAGACATCCTGCAGGATGCCGTTGTTTGACTGCTCCTAGCTCAGTCCATCTAAACAACAACCTGAGCCTTCCTACAGTGTTGGATAGCTTGCAAATCATGTGCTGTCAGAAGCACATCCTGATAGTCCTGCAATTCCAGGGCACGTGGCGTGGGACAGATTGCAGTCTGAAGGGCAGACTTCAGTCCCTCACAGTATTAAGAGCAGAGGCTGCACCACAGCCAAATACAGAACAAGTCAGAGATAGCAAAGTCTGCAAGGAAAAGGCACCAGCCTGATTTCACAACCCCTGTGTGTCCCTGTGGAGCCATTCCATGGCTGCCTGTGGGCAGCAGGCACCAGACAGACCCGGTCCTGCAGTCCTTCACTTACCCAGGGAGACCCATTCACTGCAGCAAAAACACTTCTGCAAATGATCTCTGTGCACCCCAGGGTTGCACGATCAGGCCAGGAAATTCAGAGAAAGAGTGATACTCATTGCTCTTAAATAGGCATTTGCAAGATGGAGTTCTCAACTTGATCAGCTCATATTGATTTTCTCTACTGCCTGTGCAGCCTCTAAAATGGCTCTTTGTCTCATCCTGTGATACTGGAGTGCTTAGGAAAGTAGATGGGATGGGATGGGATGGGATGGGATGGGATGGG
>NW_024885346.1:0-11384 GCF_019232065.1 Centrocercus urophasianus
ATCCATTCACATCTCATTTCAACATCCATTCACATCTCATTTCAATATCCACTCACATCTCATTTCAATATCCATTCATACTTTATTCCAACATCCATTCACATCTCATCTCAACATCCATTCATACTTTATTCCAATATCCATTCATATCTTGACTCAGTATTCGTTCACATCTTATCCCCTGCCCTTGCCCAGGGAGGCGAAGCACTGGTGTTGCTTTGAATGCCACCGTTTGGTTACTTGAGATCTCATGATTTCTAATTCCTTTCCTTCTCCCCCTTCACCCCCCCAGCTAAAACCCGTTCTGCCCGTTTCATGAGCCAATCAGCTTCACGCCGCTCGAGGAGAAATATTATCAGCATCAACACAACGATGCTGTCGCAAAGCCATCAGAGCCCGCGTGAGCAGGAGGAGACGGGGTTTGTGAGCAGCCACAGCTCCCGGCCACGAGGAATCCGTGTGGGACAGCAGGGCTCTGCTCGGCCTGTGCTCCTGCAAGGGGAAGATGCTCATTTTGGAGCTGGGCTGAGCAGTGAGGGATGCGGATGGGCGCCTGGGGGACGCGGAGGGGGCGTGCAGCCCTTCCTTGGGACGGCGTTGGGGTTTGGGTTCGGGTTGGGGCTACGAGGGGGAATATCTTCCCCCAGGAGTGGCCACGCGCCGCACGGCTGCCCAGGGAGTTGGGGGGGGAACCCTGGGGGTGTCCCAGAAGGGCAGGGATGTGGAGCTGCGGGACGCACGATGACGGGGTTGGATTCAGCTCTGCTGCAACCTTTGTGACGCTGCGGTGCGGAGCAGCTCTGCATCCCGCTGACGTTACCTATCCCAGATGATCCCAAGAACAGGAAGACCAGCGGGTGCTCCTCGTCGTACCAGCCGTTCTCCTTCCTCCGAATAGCTGCCACGGGAACAAAAGTCGGAGGGGGGGGGGAGAAGGCGTATAAATCAATGACACAAAAGCAAGTATAATTATCACTAAGTATACACTATGTTTTACTGCTCTCTGCCCACTCAAAGTCCTCCCTGCCATTAGTGCTACCTAATTTGATTAGCCAGCAAAGGCCCCAGAGACACCTAATCAGGTTAGCATGGATTTGGAAAGCTGCCCAGAGCAGATTTCGGATAAACTTTTCCAGGATGTGCACTCAGCGTTGCCAGGGAGACAGCGAGGAGGGGGGACAGGGGGTGAGCCGGGCTTCCAGCTCCGAGCTCAGCCAGCCTTCCTGTGAATAAAGCAGCTCTGCACAAGCCTTTTTCTTTTTTTCTTTTCTCGTTGTTGTTGATTTGTTGGTCGCTGTTTTCTTCTTGCATTACTTCTCGCGTGCATATGAAAGGAGGGAAGGCTGCGGAGCTCCGGCTTGAGGCAGGCGGTTTGTCTCCATGGGTGACGCCAAAGGTTAAGGCACCGAGGGGAAATGCCTACTTCTGTCACAACAGAACGAGGGCTTGGAGGCCCAAACATCTGCTCCCCTGCCCTAATTCCGACAGCACGGCCCTGCTGCTGCACCGCTCTGGTCTGCGGCGCTGGGGACGCCTCTCACCCCATCCGGGTTCCTACAAGCAGCCCAGATGTGATTTACCCCCCTCAATCTGATCAGGCACTGAATCAAAAGGCTGCTCTACAGAGGTGGAAGAGGAGGAAGGGAGCTCTAAGCCAAGAGGAACAAACAGAGCAGCGCCAGCAGGCAGCATGGGGCCGCGGGGGGAGAAATGGGCACCGGCTCAGAACATCGGCCTTTTGCCTTAGCGGGCATGGCGGTGCTGGGTTGGCGGTTGGTTACTCTGCAGGTCATTTCCAACCTTCACAGCTCTGATTCCATGACTTTTAGTGGGCATGGCGGTGCTGGGTTGGCAGCTGAGTTACACTGGAAGTCTCTTCCAACCTTCACAGCTCTGATTCCATGACTCTTAGTGGACACGGTGGTTCTGGGTTGGTCATTTCCAACCTTCACAGCTCTGATTCCAGGATTCTTATTGGGATGGCGGTGCTGGGTTGGCAGCTGTAGGTCATTTCCAACCATCACAGCTCTGTTTCCATGAAAATTAGTGGGCATGGTGGTGCTGGGTTGGCAGCTGAGTTACACTGGAGGTCTCTTCCAGCCTTCACAGCTCTGATTCCATGACTTTTAGTGGGATGGCGGTGCTGGGTTGGCGGTTGGGTTACACTGGAGGTGATTTCCAACCTTCACAGCTCTGATTCCAGGATTCTTATTGGGATGGTGGTGCTGAGTTGGCAGTTGGAGGTCTCTTCCAACCTTCACAGCTCTGATTCCATGACTTTTAGTGGACACGGTGGTGCTGGGTTGGCGGTTGGAGGTCATTTCCAACCTTCCCAGTCCTGTGGTTCTGTGATTCTACAAGTGGGCTCGGTGAGGATGGCAGCTGGACTCGATGACCCCTCATTGCATCCCATCCAACCGTGGTGACAGGGCAGGCTGGATTTGAGGAACAGCTTCTCTGCGCGTGGTTGGGCAGCAGCACAGCCGGGGTGTCAGCATCCACGGAGGTGCTCAGGTGGCACTGAGGGCTGTGGTCAGTCAGCATTTTGGGGATGGGACGGGGTTCAACTCGGGGATCTCAGAGGGGTTTTCTGACCTCAATGACTACACGGAATCACCAAGGCTGGGAAAGACCTCTGAGATTTCCAAGTCCGGCCGTCCACCCATCGCCAACACTTCCCACGAGCCCTGAGCACAACACCTAAACGCTCCTTCAACACCTGCAGGGATGGTGACCCCACCGCCCCTTGGGCACGGCTCACGGTGGGGTGGGATGGAGTTGGAACTTGTGATGATGCCGGAGATCTGTTCCAACCCTAACGATGCCACGATTCCATCCTACGAGAACACAACCTCAGCAACAGCATCGGCGCACGGGGCGAATCCTCGCGCAACAAAGCCACGGACGGACAGCAACAAGTCGCCTCTGCCAGCAGGAGGTGAAGAGGGAAGGCACTCAAGAGCAGCACGAACGCCGGGAGGGCTGAGGATTGACTCGACCGCTGAGCATCTCCACGCCGAGCAGCCCTGCCTCCCGCCCGCGCTCAGTCGGCGTCGTTTTTAATGGATGGGGAATAACGAGGACAGCGACAATTTCTGCAGCTATTTCAGCGGAGATAATAAAGGTAATAAACTTTTGCTCGGGGGCACGGAGTGACCAGTGGCAGGGGTCAGCCCGCGCGGCGCCGCGGAGGCGGCGAGGTGAAGCGCAGTGCTTTTTTTTCAGCAGGACATCAGGCTTTATGGATACGAGCTCGGCTGCCTCCCGATACACACCGTGCATAACGGCTGCCACGAGGTTACTGCCTGTGATTCAGTGCCGTGTCGCGGCTGCAAGGTGCTGACTGCCGCTGCCCAGGGCGCGTTGGGTACATGGACAGAGCGACGAGGCGTAAAAGCTTTCCTATAAGCTGCCTTAAAGTCAGCGTACGGCCCAGCCCTAAGCTTTGGAAAACCATTCTGGCCACGCACGCAGAGGGCCGCCGTCCCACAGCTCTCCGCCTCCAAACTCTGCAGGGTCGGAGCTGGGAAGAGGAAGAAAGTTTAGGGACGAAGCACAGCAGTCTGAAGGATGAGGAGCTTCTGATCTTGAGAACCTGTGGGTTCTGGAAGCCGTCAGGAACGCTCCTTCCCTTGGGGTTCTCCCCCCGGCTCCTCTCCGCTGCCACCCCGTAGGTCTGCGCCGAAGCTCTGGGCGAGCTGAGCTGCAGGGATGGCAGACATGGGGGGCAGGCCACGCTTCCCCATGGAATTCAGGCCCAACGTCCACGCGAAGAGGCCAACGATGGCAGCCGGGTCTTCTTCTTCGGAGCCATTTCCAGCGCTGCCGCCGCGCTCCCAGTTTATTTTGTCCATCCGTAACGGCGTAACTGTAGCGCTGCGTCTCCGAGAGGCCCTTCAGCCTGCTATTGAACTGATAAATTCACTGTATTACTTTACACAAATCAATACCCCAGCAGTTATCAGGGGTTGATGTGACCGAAATTGGTTTCAGCCAATTTGTGAGCGTAATAAATGTCCATTTATCAAATCAATTCATTCCGTGCTGCTCCTCGGACCGCCCGGCTCGGGGTGCCAGGGGCTCATGTCCCTGACCTGGGATGGGGGATGAGCCCCTTCCTGCTCCTGCCTGACCTGATGGCACAGTCCCAGTGTTCTACCTGCACTTGGACCCCTACCAGCCTTCCTTGCTACAACCCAGACTGTGAACACCAAAATGAAGCGCTTGCAGGGGATCCCACCTCTCTGAATTACAGCTTCCCTCAGGTCAGGGCAGGGCGACGTTCCTGCTTGTCCCTTTTCGAACAGCTTTGTCACTGCAGCTGATTCCAGCACTGTAACCGCCCAGCAGGATGGAAATTCCTCATTTTAAGACTTAAAAGGAGATTGTCTACAAGAATCATAACCACTAAAATGAAAACATCACAGCCCTTTCCTTTAATCCCTCCTTACTCAGCTACAGGAAGTCCTGCCACAAAGTGCTTCAATCCAAAAGGGGCTGGAAAACGAAACTGAATGGCAGAATAATCCAAGGTTGGAAAGGATCTTTAAGATCTCATCAAGTCCAACCAACCACCATCGCCATCAGCCCACCAAAAATGTCCCTCAAATGTCCCCTATCAGATTGGTGAAGGTATCTGCGTGTCACATTACAAGGTGCAATGTCCCCTATCAGTTTGGTGGAGGTGTCTGTGTGTCACATTACAAGGTGCAATGTCCCCTATCAGCTTGGTGAAGGTGTCTGTGTGTCACCACACAAGGTGCAATGTCCCCTATCAGCTTGGTGAAGGTGTCTGTGTGTCACCACACAAGGTGCAATGTCCCCTATCAGTTTGGTGGAGGTGTCTGTGTGTCACCACACAAGGTGCAATGTCCCCTATCAGCTTGGTGAAGGTGTCTGTGTGTCACCACACAAGGTGCAATGTCCCCTATCAGTTTGCTGGTGCTGCACCTCCATCACCTCCATCCCTGTGCTGCACGCAGTTCCCTTGCAGCCGCCCCGTTCCCCCCCATCTGTCCGCCCCCATCTCCTCCCTTTCCGTGGGGCAGAACGCAGAGCTGGGCTCTCTCACATCTCCCATGGATGGCAGGAGGCTTTCCTGCCCCCCGGGATCCCCTTGGTGGCACTGGGCTGTGGCACACTCTGCCATCTGAGCTCCCCATGCGCACACAGCGCCCGCAGCTCCCGTCCCCTTTGCGCTGCTCTGGAGCTGCTTGGATCGCGCAGCGCGGCGGATTAAATCCAATTCCTCAATTAGGGAGCTGTTAGAAATGAAACGCGTCGGCGGGGCGGGGAGCCCACGGCGTGGCAGCAGAAAGCAGTGGCAACAGAGAGAAGCACGAGCGCTGGGAAGAAAGAGTCGCGTCTGGAAACTGAGCCTTCCTGAAAGAAACTGGGGGCAGGAGGGAGGAGGGGGGAGGAGGAGGTCGGAGCCTCTTCCTCTACCTTTTGGTCTGATGTCCTGAGGCTGCGGGGGGATCGAGCGCGTTCCCTCTAATTCAATAAGAGAAACCTCCATAAAGGCGGCCGCTTTAATGCGCGCAAACACCACCTGTGTCAGGAGCAGGCGCTGCCCATTAATCAAAGCTTCCCAATTAGCCCGCGCCGCTGCCCCCAGGCACAGCCGCTGTGGGAGCAGAGGGCGTCTGCTGCGCTTCGCAGGGCTCTGAGCCGGCCCTGCACCCCCCTTTGTGAGCATCACAGCCTGGGTTCTGGATCCGTGACAGAGCCCTGCTTGCCGTTCTGACCTCGGCCCTCCCTGCCTGCTTTGAAGCCCTGCATTCGGGTGCAGGGAGGCTGCAGGAACTGCTGGCCCGAAAAGCTGCTCTGGTTTTTTTTCTTTTCCCCCCCCCCCCCAGCTCCATCAGAACGTCAGCGCTCCCTCCCAGCCGCGCCGCAAGCCTGTATCGTCCAGCACAGCCACCAGAGGCCAGGCTCCCCGCTCCCTTACGACTTCATTTCTTTTTTAACAGGGGAAAACACGGAATTCCGAGCACAGCGACAACGCCTGCAGAGAAAGGCGCTGCTGCGCGCTGCCAGGAGGTGCGAGGGAGGCTGGAACCAACGGGAGGAGGTAGGGCAGGTATTCACCTCCTGATGCTGCTCTGCACAGAGCTGCAGCTTCCAGCCAGGGATGCGAATTGTTGGATGCTGAGGGAGAAGAGCTGGGCAGTGCCCCTCTGAATCCGCCTGCTAAGGGTCTCTACTGATCTGATGTCGCTCACACAGCCAAGGAGTAAGCACACATAGCAGGGCAGGGCTGAGCTGACCAATAGGAGAAGCACCCGGCTGTCTTGGTTGACCAACAGCTGACCAATGGTTGGCCAATGGTTGAGCAAAAGCTGACCAATGTCTGGCCAATGGTTGACCAACAGTTCACCAATACTTGGCCAATGGTTGACCAACAGTTCACCAATGGTTGGCCAATGGTTGACCAACAGTTCACCAATGGTTAGCCGATGGTTGGCCAATGGTTGGCCAATGGTTGGCCAATGGTTGACCAACAGCTGGCCAATGGTTGGCCAGTGGTTGACCAACAGCTGACCAATGATTCGCCAATACTTGACCAACAGCTGACCAATGATTGGCCAATACTTGACCAACAGCTGACCAATGGTTGGCCAATACTTGATCAACAGCTGACCAACAGCTGGCCAATGGTTGAGCAACAGCTGGCCAATGGTTGAGCAACAGCTGGCCAATGGTTGAGCAACAGTTGACCAAGAGCTGACTAATGGTTGACCAATGGTTGACTAATGGCTGACCCACAGTTGACCAACAGCTGAGCAATATTTTGGACCAAGGGTCGATCAGTGGTTGATCAGTGGTTGGCCGTGAGGCAGCAGTGTGCCTTGGTGGCCAAGAAGGCCAATGGTGTCCTGGTTGGTCAACAGTTGACCATAGGTTGACCACAGGTTGTGCCACGAGGGCCAAGAAGGCCACCCGAGATGCACAGAGTGCGGGCAGCAGGATGGGGAGGTGCTCCTTCCCTCTGCTCTGCCCTGGGGGGGCACCATCTGAAACACTGCACCCAGGGCTGGGCTCCCCAGCTCCAAGCAGAAAGGGAACTGCTGGGGAGAGCCTGGTGAGGGTGCAGAGATGGTGGGGGCCTGGAGCAGCTCCTGGTGGGGACAGGCTGAAGGCTGAGCAGCTGGGGGAGAGAAGGATGAGAGGGGATCCTGCAGCCTGCTCTAGGAAACTTCCTTTAGCAGGGGGATGGACTGGGGGATCTCCAGAGGTCCCCTATGGATCTCTGGCTCCGTGCGAAGCGTAACCACATGTGCTCCTATTTTCTCCATGGAACAAAGCCCCACGTGGGTGAGGAGCACAGAGAAACCCCCCACGAGGGAGGCGTTTATGTACAAACTGCCACACAGAGCCATCAGTGAGCTGTGAGTGAGTAACGTTCCTAAGACAAACGTGGCTGGGACCTCACCTGCCCCCACCGTGGCTATGGCACTCTCCTGGCCGATGATGTGCTCCTTCAGCCTCTGCTCCAGGGGGAACCTGCGGCGCTCCTCCACCTCCCGGCGACGCTGCTCCTCTTGGAACTGCAAAGGGGAGAAAGCGTTGGGAGCAGGAAGGGGTTGAGCAAGGAGGGGAGCGCCTGGTTCCAAAGGGGGCCTGGTTCTAAAGGGAGCCTGGTTCTAAAGGGGGCCTGGTTCTAAAGGGAGCCTGGTTCTATAGGGGGCCTGGTTCTAAAGGGGGCCTGGTTCTAAAGGGAGCCTGGTTCTATAGGGGGCCTGGTTCTAAAGGGGGCCTGGTTCTAAAGGGAGCCTGGTTCTATAGGGGGCCTGGTTCTAAAGGGGGCCTGGTTCTAAAGGGGGCCTGGTTCTAAAGGGGGCCTGGTTCCAAAGGGGGCCTGGTTCTAAAGGGCGCCTGGTTCTAAAAGGGGCCTGGTTCTAAAGGGGGCCATAAGAAAGATGGGGAGGGACTCTGAGTGACACGGTGAGGGGAAATGGTTTGAGACAGCAAGAGGGCAGGTTTAGAGTGGATATGAGGAAGCCTTTCTGATAAGGCTGGCGAGGCACAGGATGAACGGAGAGGGGCTCTGAGCACCTTGTGGAGCTGTGGGGGTCCCACCAGTGGACCAGGCGGCTTTTAGGGGTCCCTTCCAACTCAAACGGTTGTGATCTGCGGCTCTACGCAGCCCTGCGGCCCGCGCTGTGGCACGCAGGATGGCAGCGACTCCAAGGGCTGCTCCTCCAGAGCTCAGCGTTCTGCTCAGCTCACGGCTTCCCACCGCCAGCCGGGCGCAGGGAAGCCGCGACGAGCGCGAGAGAGATCCAAATAAATTAAAAATACATATGAAAACTCCCTTGTTATTCTGTCACCGGGATATGTAAATAAAATCTATGGGCCGTGCCCATTCGGTAACGGCTCTGCCAATTCATTCTGTGGCAGTGATTAAAACGAGCAATAAATTCTCAAAGACTCTCGGCGGAGCGCAGGAATTGGGGGCGGCTGCGACCCCCGGAGCGCCGCGTCCCCCCCGGTGCTGCGTTCATCACAGCTGCCTGGGCTGCCTGATGTTTTATACACACCGAGCATCATCTGCAGCAGGAATATATCTCCTTTCTCTCCCTGGTCTATTTGTTAAAGCGTAAAATCCGAGGCGTCTTTTCGGGCTGTTTTGGAGCAGGTTTTGTCAGCGCTGCGCCCTGGGGACCATTTGCCCAGCAGCGATTCCTCCTCCTCCTCCTCCTCCTCCTCCTCCTCCTCCTCCCATAAAGATCCAAAGGATTTTGAGCTCGGTTTTGCAGCCTCCCAGCTCTGCGGCTTCCCCCCTTCCACCCAGCACGGGACGCCAACGTTCCACGCTCAGGACACGGATGTGGCTCTGAGCTCCTCTCTGCCATCCTGGGGGAGCGCAGATTTGGCCACCTGGCCGAATCACTTCTCAATGCAGTCCCTGCCACCTCGCCAACCATCGATCGCCCCCAGCTTCCAAGTCCTCTTCACTTCACGTTTCCCAAAGGCAAACTGAAACCCCCAAGCTGCAGAGCGCAGCCTGACGTGGCGCAAGGCGGCGCCGCTCGTGCTCTCGCTCCCAGGGCAGCAGGGAGCATTCCCAGCCCCAAGCTGGGGGGCAAAGCGGGGCTCCCCACCCCCTGATGGAGAACGGCAGCTCCTACCTCAGCCGGGTCCCCTGGGATTTCCGATCCCGTGCGGAAGAAGCGCTGCGAAGCTCAGCTCACCTTTGCCTCCGATGCCTTCAGGAGGTTCATCACCTCCCCCTCGCGGGCGTAATCCAGCGGCGTGTGGCCCATCTCGTTCTTCTGCAGGGGGTTGGCGCCTGTTGGCAGGGAGAAAGGGAGGAGGTCAGGGAGCCCTGGGGCTCAGCGCAGCGCGTCTCCTGCGCGGCTCTCCCGTTCTGACCTCCGCTCTGAGCACGCAGGGACAATCCCAGGGGCTGCAGGGGAAAACCCCTCTCTTCTCTGGGGTGACATTGGGAACGAGGAGCCAGTCGAGCCCAGAGACGGAACTGCTGTGGGGAGCTGCGAGGGGGCCGGCAGAGAGCAGAACCTGCGTGCTGAGAACCAACTGGTCCCAGTTCTGTGCTGGGAAACAGCGGAGCGGTGCAAAGAGCTGGGCAGGACAAGGTCAGGAGGCAGAGAGGTGGGGAAATAGGGGAGACACGAGTGTGGCACCAAGGGGAATAAGATGGACAACAGTATGGCATCATGGGAATAGGAGGGACACAAATATGGCACCTGGGAATGGGAGGGACACAAATATGGCACCAAGGCAATAGGAGGGACACAAATATGGCACCATGGGAATAGGAGGGACATGAATATGGCACCATGGGAATAGGAGGGACACAAATATGGCACCTGGGAATGGGAGGGACACGAATATGGCACCAAGGGAATGGGAAAGAGAGCAATATGGCACCACGGGATGCCCAGTGATGCAGCCCCGGCTCCTGGGAATGAGCCACATCTGAGGGCACAGCAGCCACTTGGGCTGGGTGAGCTGGGAGCAGGGAGCTGAGCGCTGGCACTGGGAACCCACATCTGCCTACAGGGTGCAAAATGCCTTCCCCAAACATTTGGCACCGAGTGATTTCCAGCTCCAGCCTTGTCACAGCAGACGAGGGAGCCGACAGGGGATGGGATGCAGCACGGGGCCGGCGCTCGATGCCCTGCGGGGGGGAGGCAGCGAGGAGGGGGCTCTGTAGGGTTGGGGATGCCATAGGGCTGGGGATGCCATAGGGCTGGGGATGCCATAGGGCTGGGGATGCCATAGGGTCAGGGATGCCATAGGGCTGGGGATGCCATGGGGTCAGGGATGCCATAGGGCTGGGGATGCCATAGGGTCGGGGATGCCATAGGGTCAGGGATGTCATAGGGCTGGGGATGCCATCCTCGGGGCTTTCCCTTCCCGACGCCGAGGGTTGGTCCTCCACCCCTTGGAGCTATCAATAACGGCCGTCCATCCCATATCGGCCTAACCCCCCCCCGTTAATGGCTTTGACGACTTGACTAATTGCTGCAATAATTGATAGAACCCGGCTCGTCCCAACCGGTCGATCCCCACCTCCAGCACCGCCGCCATAAATAACGCTGTCACCCCCCCTTTCCGGCCGCCTGACCTCGCCGCCCCGCCACCACCCACGCCGCCATAATGGGAGGCCATTCGTCACCTCCCGCCGCTGTCACGGAGCCAACACCTGGGCAGCACCTCGGGCTGTGCTTCCCGCACCTCCTGCCCGCGTGAGGAGGCCCCAGCTTATCATATTTGATGAATGGCGCGGCGCCTCACCGCCAGCGCCCGCGCGCCACGCAGCAGCAGCTGCGGAAGGTCACTCATTGGGGAAATATGTTTCTGCCGGTGGTATCGAAAAAAGTTTAGCGGAGTGACAGGCCTCAATTTTTCAAATTTTATTAACTCCGTCCCCTTAACCATTTGTCTTGAATTCCTTCAGATTAGGGAGAGGTGTCAATAGAGAGCGGGATGCGGCGCCGGTAGCCGCCTTCGCCGTGCCGGGGGGCGGTGGGGAGCAGCAGAGCGCCTGGCAGCAGCTGGCCGCGGCTGGACCCGCGTCCTCACCCCTCGTCCTGCATCCTCATCCTCGGCCTCCGTCCTTACTCCATGTCCTCCATCCTCACTCCTTGTCCTGCATCCTTATCCTTGGCCTCCATCCTCACTCCTTATCCTCCATCCTTATTCCTTGCCCTCCACCTTTATTCCCTGTCCTTCATCCTTATTCTTTGTCCTCCATCCTTACTCCATGTCCTCCATCCTTTCCTTGTCCTCCATCCTGATTCCCTGTCCTCCATCCTTGTGCCATGTCCTCCATCCTCACTCCTTGCCCTCCATCCTTACTCCATATCCTCCATCCTTATCCTTCTCCATTCTCACTCCTTGTCCTCCATCCT
>NW_024885347.1:0-12473 GCF_019232065.1 Centrocercus urophasianus
GCATCCCCCTTCCTCCCTGCTTTCCCATTCCTGAATAGGAAGCTGCTCCCAAACGTTGGGACCGAATTGTGGAGCTGTGGGAAAGCCCTGAGTGCTTCCGTGCGACTCTGAGCAGCTGCTCCTGGGGGAGAAGAAGGGAAACGAACGCATTCCAGCCTGGAAACCATGCAGGAGTGAGCAGGGCTGTGTTTAATCAAGAGAACAGAGCTTGCAAAGCAAATGGCTCCAACGTGCGGTTTCAGATCTGAGCCCCAGTGGTGCAGAGCTGCTCTCGGTGCCCATCTGAGCCTAAAAGCTGCCACAGAGCAGCGTGGAGTGGAGCCGGTGCTCCGAGTGCAGCGGATGTGGGCACGGAGAGTGGGAACCTGCAGCGCGTTGGCTTTGGTGGTTGGTTGAATCGCCGTTTAAAATGGCTTTTTTTTTTCCACTCCCAACGTCTGCCATCGCCCCGCTCAGCCCAGCCCAAAGCCAGCGCTGTTTACAGAGCAGCAGGGAAGGGCAGGAAAGCTCTGTTTAGGAGAGAAATTCCTGCAGAAAGAACAGAAATCCCCGGGAAATGCAGTGGGAAGAGTGCTCAGCTCTGTGCCCACTGGTCCTGGTCACACTGTGTCCCCATCCCCATGTGCCCATCCCCATCCCCAATCCATCCCCATCCCCATCCCTACTTCCATCCCATTCCCCATTCCATCCCTCTCCCCACCTCCATCCCATCCCCATCCCCATTCAATCCCCATTCCATCCCCATCCCCTTTCCATCACCATCCCCATCCCCACCTCCATCCCATCCCCATTCCATCCCCATTCCCACCTCCATCCCATCCCCATCCCCATGTCCCCATCCCCACCTCCATCCCATGCCCATTCCATCCCCATCCCCATCCCCACCCCCATCCCATCACGGCTCTGGCTTTCCTCCCTGCTGTGTCCCATAGGAGCAGCTCCATCCATCCACCTCACCCCACAGTGGCTGTTTCCTCAGGAATCCTGCTAATCTCATTGTGAGCAGGACGGCCTCATTTGCCCGTGATTTTAATTTCCCTTCGAGTTTTGCTTCCTCCTATGGAAGGTGGGAAATGATGCAATGCTTCAAGCAGAGGATGGGATCGTCCACACCTTCCTGCTCCATCTGCAGCAAAGAGCCCCAGCCACAACCCAAACCGATGGTCCTGGGGGGTCCCTTACAAAACATTGCTCCCATCCTTGGCTGCCTCTCCACCTTTTGCAGATTGCTTGTAGCATTGGAGCTTTAACGCACAAAAAAGACCTAAAAGTGCACAGCTTACATAAAATGGGAATGGGGAAAATGTTGGCTTTGGCCACATTTCTTGGCTGCCCTTTGGATGATGCTGCTGTTCTCTGTTACAATTGGGTAAGAATGAACCTCAAGGGAAGAGGCTAAAACCCAAAGCGCAGAGGGAGTGCTGGGTTCCTCCAGTCAGAAAACCTGCATGAGGGGGAGTTGGGATCTTTGGGTGTGGGGGGTTGGGATGTGGGGAGGTTTGGGGGGTTTGGTGGGGGGGTTTGAGGATGATAAGAGGGGGTTGGGGCCGTGTGGGAGGGTTTGGGGATGCTTGGGGGCTGCAGGGATGTTTGATGGGGGGCTTTGAGGATACTTGGGGGTGGTTTGGGGGTGCTGGGGGTGTTGTTTGGGGATGGATGGATTTGGGGACGCTGGGATGCCTTCCCATTGCACCCCCAAACCCGGTGCAACACTGAGAGCCAGCACAGCGCAGCGCCCATCGCTGTGCCCATCCCAACGAGGGCACAAGCAATGAGAACTGCATCTCTTTCTCATCAAACCCACTTCTCCCCACTGTGTAACGCACAGAGGTTGCTCTGGGAGCCCCCAGGATGTTCTCCATCACCTCCACCCCATGCACTCACCTCCTCTCCCCTCCTCCTGAGTCCAGCCTGCGCTCCGTTGCCTTTTTGGAGAAGGCTCTGAACCGTCCGCCCCAGAAAGCAGAGCAGCAGCATTTTGCTTCCCCTCGTATTTCCCTCCGAAAAAAAAAATTATATATATATTTTTTCCTGTTTTGGTTTTTGTTTTTAGAGACGAGAGGGGAAAAAAGGAACTGATGCCAATACTTCTCTGATCACCACGTGTGTGGATGCGCAAAGAGCCTCCCCAAAAGAAGGCATTCCTCTGCGCCACGGGACTCAGATAACCTCAGCCTGCTGCTGGTCAAGTTTCTTCTTTCTGATAGGGAAACTGAGGCAGGAAACGAAACGACAGCTGGAGAACAAATAAAAATAAAAATCCCCAAAGTGTTGAAGGGAGGGGGAACCGAATCTGAGAGCTCCGGCCCCAAATCGGCAGCTCTCAGCAGCGCAGCCCACAGCCCAACCTGACCCCGCGTGGTGCGGGGGTCCCGGTGTCCCACATCCTATATCCCAGTGCGGGGGCAGCTCGTCCAACCCCCCTCAGTGTCATTTCCTGCCTCTGGGCTGCAGCTCCGGGACGTCTGAAGGAACTGAGCAGTGCGGAGCAGCGTCCGAAGGCGACGCCGGGACGTGTAGGATGATGAACTTTGCATGGGCATCACTCATCCTTCTTCATTTTACGTTGGGTAAAAAGGCATTTCTTTTTTTTTTTTTTACTTCTTCCTATTTGCTGCTTTGGGGTGGTTGTGATGCTGAGATGCTGTGCGGGGCTGAAGGGTTTTGGGGGTGTTTTCTCAGCAACTGGGGGGGGCGAAAGCAACTTGAGAGCAGCTGGGAGCTCCGGGTCACAGCCAAGCGTGTGCTCAAGGTTTGATAGATTGCAATGCTTGCTGTACTGCACTCAAATGAACACTTTGTACAGCTGAGAGCTGTAAGAGATAGAAACGGGGCGAGGGAAAAGGCAGGATTGCTCCAGCTGTGCTTTGGGAAGCAGAACTGGAGTCAAGTTGGGCAGTGGCAGCAGTCAGAGCTGCTCCTGCTTCCCAGGCAGCCAAGGAATGGAGCTGGGTGTCCTCTGAGGGGTTAAATGGGATTTTGGGATGAAAGCTCCTCGCTGTGACTCCCGTATTATTTCCCGTATTATTCTTAGCGTGGCTCCAGCGTAAATACAGCAAATAGCTTTCTCAGAATGCGTGGGGAGAAAGTGCTGGGAGTTTATCCAACTGGAGCCAAAAGGAGCAGAGCTTTTCCCATGGCCATAGGATGTCGGCTGGGTGGCTATGAAGCGACACGGAGCTCCAAAAACCAGAGATTGATGGGATGTGAGCAGCTTTCGAGGCAGGGAAATGGGATTCGGAGTCGTCATGCTCCCTAACGGTGGGGTGTGACGCTGAGAACCATTGGGTCCAGGATGGGGAGGTTGTAGGGCAGAGAGGGGCACCCATGGGTGCTACCAACCCCGATGCAACCTTAACATGATGGGGTCAAACTGTCCGTTCCCAATTGGCTCCCTGCATACGAAAGTCCGATGTGGAGAAGGGAAATGAGTGGGGGCTTGCCGTGGTTTGGATTGAGCTGTGTGTGCATCCATTTATAGCAGCTTGGCAGGGAGGAAATGCCAGGTGAGCGCTCGCAGCACCCCGAGGGCACCCAGGATGGATGTGGGCACTGGGGATGAGCCCCACAGCCCCCGTTACTCCGCTCCTTTCCTGCAAATCCGTCCCTAAAATACAGGAAAACGCGACGCGGCGGCCAGCCCGTAACTTGATATCTTTTGTTCCACGACCTTGATTTAATTACGGACCAGATTGGGAATCCGTTACTCCCACGGGGGGGGGAGGGGGGAGAAGCAACTTTTGCACAAAGAGCCAATAAATCAGTGAAACCATTCCTGCAAAACCACATCCCACAGGGCTCTGTGCAGGGGGAAGGCAAAGCGGTTCTTTTTTTGTTTTTTTTAGGAAATGCTGAGATAGGAGACGAGGAAATGACCAAGTTTTTATACGACTACGCATCTCACTACAGTAAGCAATCTTCGTTTTGGGCTAATTTTGTGCAAATTGAGCGATGAAAGCAAGGTGGAGGGGGGGCTGGGGTAGGAAAGAGGATTCAAAGGCCAATCCAGAGCTGTTTTGCTGAAGCTGCTCTGGCCTCAGCAGTTCTCAGCATCACATGAGATTGCATCCCACCAAGCCAATGGGGTTACACTGGATGTTGATGCAAAATGGGCCCACGGGGCCGTGCTTTCGTTCCAGGTGATTACCTATATGCCACTGCAGAGTACTATTATGACAACACCACGCTAATGCCCACAGTGTACACGGTGCTCACATACTATGAAGGTGAGGTAAGTCGGACTTCCTCTTCGTATTTCTGAAAAAAAGTAGAAAGGATTCTTCCGCTGCAGTGAGAAATGGGTTGAAATGTTGACTTGCAACTGTTGGACAACACAGAAGTGTTTGGGCAGAGGGCATCCATGCTGCAGCTGTGATGTGCTGTCGCAGCGCGGGCTGTGATTCTTCCTGAACGCCCCTTTGAGCACCATATTGCTTGGGAGAAGGGATTTGGGAAAGACGGTGGTACTCCTCCAAATTCTAAGCAAACTGAAGGCCTTTGCTTTGCTAAGCTTCTGACAGCGAGAGTCCCCCGAGGGATGCTCCCAATGGGGATTGTCCCAACTGGGATGATCCTGATGGAGATTGCCCCAACTGGGATGATCCTGATGGAAATTGTCCCAACTGGGATGATCCTGATGGAAATTGTCCCAACTGGGATGCTCCCAATGGAGACTGCCCCAACTGGGATGATCCCAATGGGCATTATCCCAACTGGGATGCTCCCAATGGCGATCATCTCAACTGAGATGCTCCCAGCTCCCCACAGGAACACTCCCAACAGGGATTATCCCAACAAAGATACTCCTGGGCACATTTATTTTCCCCAAGGCCTAAGCAAGGGGACAGCATGAAGGCAGAGCAGTTGGGCAGGGCATGAATTCTGCCACCACACAACACAGCTCCAAACCATGCTGGTTTTGACCCATTCCTTTTCATTGACTTCCCAGGAGTATTTGGACGCGGAGGGATTACCCCTGCAGTGCCATCTGCCTCTGCTCCTCCTCCTCAGCTTCCTGCACCTCCTGCTATGATGCACCAAAGGTACAAAGCCAAGCACTCACTCCAAGCACCCCTTTAAGCCAGCAAAACGCAATTCTCTCCGAAGCAGCGGCGCTCTGAAGCACCTTTCCACAACCATCAGACCTCTGGGCACCCGGCTCTGCGCTAACGACAGCCAAAGAAGCGTGAATCAGCACAGGAACTGTGTAAAAACCAGAAGCCAAAGGGACTTTTAGGGTGTTTCCCAAAGCACCCAGCCATCCCACACTCTGCATGCAGCCTCCAGCGTGGGGAACTCCACGACCCCGGAGCCCAAACCCTGTTGGCATCCAGGTGTGCTCTGAATTCCCCCACGGCCTCGAGTCCATCCAACGCACAATGGGAGGACATGGGAATCACTTCCTAACCTCTTCCCCTCTTTGCAGACACGACGGCTGAGACGAAGAAAAGAACACCGTCACTGCATTGGAAGCTACATCCTCTGCACGAAGCAGTCATCTCTGTTTTTAGTACGGCTGTGATTTTATACACAGATTTTTTTTCCCCCCCCGGCAGATGGATGATGCCATCCCGAGCCATAAAAGCTGTGCAAACACTGAGGAGCTTTGTAATGACTAGCTTCTTTCCTACTTCCTATTATTCTGTTGTAAATATGAACTCCTGCCAATAAAGTGACTAACAATTGACTTTCTGTCTCAGTTGTGTGTGACAGCCTGGAAGCACACTGCTGATTGCAATGCCTGCATGGAAAGCACAGCATTGTTATCCCGATGGGGCGAACCTGCCCGGCCCCACTTCTGTCTCTAAGCAGCAAAGTCTCAGCAGCTTTGGGGCTTGGAGCAGATTTTTGCCATTTCCCAGCTCTGTACATCGTTAGATGTTAATAGAGATGCTTTGGTACAGCCCAAAGGATGGTTGTCCTGAGATGCCAGGAGTCAGCACTGTGAGCTTTAATAGGAATTACAGAAATCAGAGAGATGGGAGAAATCAAAGCTCAGGTTGGAGGGGACCTCAGAGGTCAGCTGGTCCAATCTATTGTGATAAAAGCACATCCCATAGCAGAGCATCCAACACTTTGTGTATCCAAACCTTAAATTCTCCAGTATTAGTTTCCACCATGTCCCTGGGGAGTTGTTGCAGCGTCTGCATGTTACCACAGTGACAAAATTGTCCTCTTGGGACCAACTGGAATCTCCTCCAGTGCCACTGGTGCCCATTTCCCCATTTTTTGTGCATGGTTCCTTATAAATGAGGAGTGTCCAACTCCTTTGCAGACAGACATCAAATACTGGGACACACAGATGAGGTCTCCTGAGCCTTTTCTCCAGGCTGAACAAGTCCAGCCCCTCACCAGCCCTAAGAGCATCCCACGGTTCTGCTTTGAATCCTCTCCAGCCCATCTCCAGCCTTTCTGAATGGCAAAAAGCGAGACCAGCATTCCAAGTATGGTGCAAAGAGCGCAGAGCAGAGCAGGATATTTCTTACTTTGCTGATGCCACTGGCACTGCCTTGGCTTGCAGCGACTGATAGCACAGCTTCACCTCCAGAGGGTGAATGATCAGCCAACAGCAGCAGAGCAGTGGTGTGCTGCTACTGCAGGAGCTCCATAACGTTCCTCCCTTGGACCTTTAAAGATCATAGAAGCACGGAAATACAGAAGGGGTTGGATTGGAGGGCGCTGTAAAGACAACAGAACCACGGAATCGCAGCACAGTTGGGTTGGAAGAGATCTGGAAGATCACAGATCCATGGAGTCACAGAACGGTTGGGTTGGAACCGGCCTTAGAGACCACGGAACCATGGAACAACAGAAGGGGTTGGGCTGCAAGGGACCTTAAATTCTTTACTCAGAGGGCAGTGAGGCCCTGGCGCTGCTGCACAGAGCAGTGTGGGTGTTCCACCCATGGAGGTATCCCCAAGAACAGTGGGGAGGGCCTGGTGGGCTTCCAGGGGTCCCCCAAAACAAGTAGGGCCACGTGGAGGACCGCTGACCATAGAGAGCGGCAGGGCAGAGAGGCTCCAACGGGAGGAAAGGGACTTCCGGGTGGCCGGGATGGACGGGTGCGCCTATAAAGGGCGTGGCCATGCAAATATATTGCATCGCTGCACCAATCAGACGCACCCGGGAGCACGAAAGGACCGCTGGGAGGGCCAAGCGGGTGCGTTCTCGGCTCAGTGCGGAGAGGAAAACGGTTCAAAAGAAGTGCCGAAGCGATGGGGGAAGAGTGCTCGGGTGTTTAGTTGTACTGGGGGTGTCACGGGGTCTGGTGCTCTCCATGCTCAGCAATGCTTTGTTGGGCAATGTACACAGTAAAACCAAGGGAAGCATCTCTTTGTTGCAACATGGACGGGTCAGGGTGGGGGAAGGACGTGGGGACACACATTCTGCTCGCTTCCTGGGTGCCCTTGCAGGACAGCCTCAAACATCCTCTCCTGGAGCACGACTGATGCAGATGCTTCCATGGGCGTTTGGTGTTCCATTCCTTTTGGCTCTCTGCTGTGTGCAGTGAGGACATGGACAACAACCACCCCCAGCAATAGGATCCCCAGCGCTGTCAGCAGCAGCAGCACTTTGACAGGGCTGCAGAAGAGTGAGGAGACACCTGGCAAACAAACCAACCCTCACGGACTTCAGAGCTGAGCGCATTCTGCCCAACTCCTGCACCCAGCTGCTCAGATGCTGCCTTTCTCCCAGCTGCTGCCATCAGGACATCGCCAGGTTCCGGTGGCAGCAGCTGGAAGGACACAGGAAGAGGTGTGAGATCCAAGATCCAAGACCTAGCTGAAGGCAGCCTTGCCCATTGCAGGGGTTGGAATGAGGTGTCCTTTAGGAAGATGTACTTTGCAGAGATATGGAAACAAGAAGCCCCTTCCCCAAAGCTCAGCCCACAAAGCCAACAGTTCTGCCTCCCATATGCACGGGGCTGTTTGTCCCAGGACAGCACAGAGCAGTTCTCAGCACTCACCATAGGAGATGCTCAGGGTGATGGAGCTGCTGGACATGGAGCTGGGGCTCTGGCACTCATATTTTTTTTCCCCCCTCCATCCAGAGGAATGGGATTGTGATGGAACCTTTTCATGGAAGGCTTTTGCTGCCCTCCTTCCCCACTGTTTTGGGCTCCATCCACATCCAACCCCTGAGGTCACGCACATTATTTCTTTGGACTTTTTTTTTTTAGCCATCCCAGAAGGAGATTCTATGCTGACACCAATGGAAAGAAACCCACTTCTCAAGTGGAGAAAAGTCTTCAAAGGTCACAGAGGGGGAAGAAGCTCTACTGCAGGGTCAGGATCTTTGTCTTTTGTCAATGTTTGCTACTTACAAAGATGAACCTCCATGGGGATATGGAGGTGGCTGCTAGCAAACGTGCATCATCAACATGAAAACATGAAAAAACAGGGGCATTTGCAGAAGATTTCTGTAAGGTAAGAACTCAGAATATCGACCTACTGTTGTTTTTCCTTTGTCCATATATTTGAAAGACAAGCCACACTTCTCAAACGAAATACCAACACAAGGTTCCAAACCACTGCCTGACCACCGGATTTCTACTGGAAACACAGCAGTTTTCTTAAAGCATCAGACAGGTCCAACAAGCAGAACTGGGAGGAACAAACAGGGTTAAAACATCAAAGCAGCCAGGAGCTACCAAAAAGAACGAGGGAAGGGGAACATGGTGGAGGAAACGCACCTTGGATGGGGAGCACGCGAGCACTGCGAGCGTCAGCGGCCGAGACGCCGCCATGAAAAGTCATCATCTCCTGCCTGAAGCCTTCTGGGGTGTCGTAAAGGAGCAGGATGGGGATTTATGGAGGAATACACGTAAAATAAAAGAGACACCTGCCTGGAGATCATCTCTGCCGGGACTCGAACCCGGAACCTCTGGATTAGAAGTCCAGCGCGCTCGTCCATTGCGCCACAGAGACCTCACCGTGAGCACAGCAGCGGCACCAGAACTGAAAAATCCCGCACCCCGCATCACTGGGGGGGTCCCCACACCCCACTCCCACCCCACGGCACCGAGATGGCACGAAAACCTGGCGCCCAGATCCATCTCCCTTGCAACCCGACATCTCAGCATCCCTTCCTCCCAGTCGGATGGGCGATAATCCCGGCTATGATCCATATCTCGCTCGGCAGCGGGGATGCAGCAAAAACCTGGAGGTAGGATTGTGTCTGCATCCCTGGCAACCTCTCCGCAGCATCTGTGGCTCAGCTGAGGGCAGAGCTAAATCCTGGAGCAGAGTGAATCGCTGCTTCTCCCAGAGCATCGTCGCAGCATCCTCATCGCAGGGGAAAAGATGAAAGAAGATTCCGCTTACGAAGCCAAACAGTGACAATAAGGAAGAAAGCTCTGCTTGTCACGGTGAAGAACAAAGAAACCTGCGGTTTAAGCAGAGAAATAAAAGAAAATGCAGCCATCGTCTTTTATTTTAAGCAAGCTGTCAATCGAGGGTGTTTAATTCTTCTCTAAATGCATCTTCTGTCAGAAAAAATGCAGGTGTCAAAACATGAGGAAAACCTTTTGCATCCTCCGAGCCACTACACAACAGGTGAAGCTCTGCTTCCTTGCTGCGATGACCCACATCCTGCATTTCTAAACCCCACAGTTTCTGGAGCAACGCTTACTCCCAAAAAGAGGGAGAAATCGGGCTGTGAGGCGATGCGGCGCCTGAGCAGAAATGCAGCGCCAGGCGTCTCAGTGCTTCCCAGGTGAAACTGAAGCACTGGGTTCCACCCTTGGTGGTTCGTAGGAGGGTTTTCCATTGTCCTGACGCCTGCTTTTCAGTGGGTAAAT
The DNA here is from genome assembly GCF_019232065.1 of Centrocercus urophasianus. Lineage (NCBI taxonomy): Eukaryota > Metazoa > Chordata > Aves > Galliformes > Phasianidae > Centrocercus > Centrocercus urophasianus. The sequence continues at coordinate 9,800 of NW_024885347.1, forward strand.
GGGTTTTTAATGGGCGCTGAGGGTTTGTGCTCTGCAGAACATCAGTAGGGCGAGTGGGAAATCAGAACCAGAGTTTTTTCCCTTCCTCTTTGCTCTGCTTTTCCTTGGAAGAAAGCTGCAAAGAGAGGAAAGGAAGGCGAGGGTTGAACTTCTATCAGACAAAACCCTTTCTGCTGCAAGTGGTGTCCAGAGAATCAACAGCCCTTGAGATAAATGGCTGCGTGAACCAACTGCAGCGCCACAACTCCACCTCCACCTTGAGAATGCATGAAGAAAGCGCCTACAGGCAGGGTGAACAAGGGCTGAGCTTAAAGGCTGCCACCTCATAAATCTCTGACCAAGTCAAAAAGAGCTGAGGTTGAGCAGAAAAGAAGAAACAAATTTCACACAGCTCGTGACCGCACCGCGTTTCATGTTGGAACCAACCAACTCTGGGAGGTGACAGCCTCACAGGTCAGGGGATGGGGACAGGGAGGAATCTGCCCTTCTAGCCTTCCCCAAGCTGTTGGCTGTCCCTCTGTTACTTCCAAATGCAATAAACCTGACAAGAAGAGATTGGAGCAACCAGCACACCTGCAGGTCAACCATTTTTGATGCCAAGAATGCCAACAGAGCTATTGGTAGGAGAAGATGAGAATGAGATTCCATCAGCTGCTTTGAGACCAAAGCCACATCTCCATTTAGATGAAGAGATGAGGTTGTCCAACATGAGTTACAATGCTGTCAGGTGTTTACAACATGTCCCCAGTGCTCAGAAATGTTATGGGGATGAAAGAGCTGCAAACAAAGTGCAAATCATCCCCCAGCTCGGCCCCGGTTTGCTGTAAATGGAAGAACGCACACCGTGTGCAATGATACCAGGGAGCCAAAATAGACCAAAATAACTGCCCACCTTATAGACAGCTCCAAATTTCTCCAAATCCTTCCGACTTGCTGCCTATTTTCTTTTTTCCTAACTGTAATGATTTATTTGCCTTCCTTCTCTCGCCAACCATCGAACGCCCAAAGCACAGCCGCTTGGTTTGGCCGCCACGTCCTCAAAACTGCAATGTCTTTGTGTCTAAAAGGCACTGCACCAGCAACCCCTGCATTGGCCCCCCTTCATTGGCATTTGGCTCCCCTTCATTGTCAACATCTCATTATGAGACAGAGCCAGAAGTCACCAAGCTGGCGATAAAGAAAGACTCCAAGCAGAAACCCCCACATCCAAACCCCTTCGCCTGCAGAGCAGAGCTCAGAGATGTGCTCCCCAACCCCCCTTGAGCCTGCTGTGCAGGTGGAGCAGGATTTGGAAGCATTACTGGGGTATCCAACGCAAGGTCACCACCTCTGGCAAAGCAACCCGAGGACAGGGGATGTTTCCTGGAGGACAACGGGGGTCTGGTTGGCACCATCCCTGCTGCCTTGGCATAGCTGAGGGAAAAAGATAAACCTGAGCCTGGGTGGGACAGCACAGAGCTCAGCAGCTGTTGGAGATGGGGTTGCCCAGCTTTCCTCTATTGGTTGGTGGTCCTGCAGAGCATGAGCTGAGGAGCTGCAACCTTCCAGGCCTCAGGACTGGGAACACAAGAATCAAGGATAAAACCCCCCTTCTCCGCCCCACAAGGGCTTTCCAAAGTTTAATGTTATGCCCTGAGTGATGTCAAGGCACAGCTTGAGCGCGTTTGGGGCTCACAGCATCCTCTCTGCGTGCGTTCCTCAGCACGCCTGATCACATGAACAATCCAAGTCTGCCAGAATGCATCCAAACCTGCACCCCACCGTCACCCAAGCACAGCTGTACAGTTCTAGGCACATTCGTGCCAACCTCATGGGCAAGACGGTGTTTCTGAGCACCCCTGCTGCTCTGCAGCAACGACAACTTGGTTCTGAAGCAGCCAGAAAGCAAAAAGTCCCTCTGCCTTTGCTCCTTGCAGAAGAGCAGCATCAGCAATCTCTGCGTGCCACCGACGCCGTGTGATCCACAACCACCTCTGCCTAGGATGGAGATTGATGCCTCCAGGAGGACGGTGCCGTTTATGATTCATAAATTCAGGGCACATTTTGAAGGCAGCTGTGAGGAGCTGGCATCTCTCCTCCAAGGAATACGGATCAGCCTCAGCACCGTGTCCTCCCCACGTCACATTTTAGCACGTTTTCTCTCCAAATCAACCTTTCCAGCAGCACCTCCCGCCTCGTCCCCAGCCCCACGTGCAGCAGGAAGGGCTGTGCCTCAGTTTCCCATCCCCACTTGGCTGTGTGGGCTCAGCCTGCCCGCCCCCCCGGCGTCCCCACCGTCCCCAACCCATCGCGGTCGATGCTCCAGCTCTTCCCAAAGGGTTTCCCCATCACTCACTCGCTCTCAGCCCGATGCTTTCAGTTCCGCCGTCTCCTCCCAACACTTCGGGACTTTCTCCCGTGTTTCAGGAAAATGAAAGTAGAAAAGAAAAACAAGTTTTTTTTTTTTCTTTTTTTCCACCTCCGGGCTCCCCAAACCCTTTCCCCATCCTCTCCCCTTCTCCCTCCAACTTTTGCCCCATTTCTCCCCCCGCTCTTTCTGCCTTTTCTCCGGGATTCCACCCCCCTCTCCCTCTCCGTCCCGTCTCCCTTTGTCCCCTCTCGTCCTGCCCTTTCCGCCCGGGGGGGGTGGCCCCAGAGTTTCCATGGGGATGGAGGCGGTGGTTGCAGGAAAAAC
>NW_024885347.1:12573-71489 GCF_019232065.1 Centrocercus urophasianus
GGGAGGGGGCAGCGGGGATGCGGCTCAAAGAGCCGTGTGGGCTCGGGGGACACCGCGATCCTACAACTGCGACCCCACTTCTTGCTTTAATTCATGCTTCTGGCCTCGTGCTCCTTTCTTTCTGAAGGAACACTAACGGGCCCTATAGGAAAAGGAAAGAAAAAGTTGTTAGAAGTAACCAGAAATACGTGGCTGTTCCGGATCTGCTCCTCCACGCTTACATCAGAGGTTGGGGAGGGTGAGAGATGTGGTTTGGGTCACGCAGAGCAAGCAAAGAGCATCGAAGGGCTGTCCGACCTCATGGGCATCTCCATCAGCACGTCCAGATCGACTCCGTCCCATGGGAAATCGTGGGCTGCCACCCGACGGATGTCACCCAAAGGGGTGCTGCTGCCACCCAACGGGATGCCACTGTTGAATCACAGAATCTTTTGAGTTGGAAGGGACCCTTAAAGGGCCCAACCTCCCTGCAAAGAACAGGGAAACCCAGAGCTCCATCGGGTGCTCAGAGCCCCATCCAGCCCAACGTTGGGCGTCTCCAGGGATGGGGCACCGTCACCGACCTGGGGAACCTGTGCCAGTGCCTCACTGCCACGACTGCAGTCAACTTTTTCCATCCTTCCAGTCTAAATTTTCCTCCCCGAAACCATTCCCACTTGTCCTATCACACAGACCCTGCTGAGGAGTCCGTCCTGTTCTCTGTCACAGCCCCCAGCAGGGCACTGCCACCACCACCCAATGGGGACACCGGGGTGATTCAAGTGTCACCAGTTCCTGAAGCAAAGAGGGAAGTTTGGGTGAAGCCAATGTTTCCGGAGGCTGAGCAGGGTTCACAGCCACAACCAATCTGTGTCACACCTCCCTCATGCATATTAACTATTTTATCTCCCAATGCTGATCAGTTGTATCAACCTGCGTGGGTTTGTAAAGGTGTTCAGCTCTATTTTCCCCTCACCTGTTTGCAGTCTGCTCATCCCACCCATCCTCTGTCCTTGCCTGCAGTGGCTTTGCTTCTTGCCACGTTCCTTTGGCTCTCCTCTCATGCACCTGACAGGGAGGCACTGCTGTAGGAGGTGGATCTGAATTACAGCCTGCAAGGTTACAGCCTGTCACAGAAGGGCTTTTAATCTGGAAAGGCACAAGATTCATGTCAGGACACCAGAATGCATTAAAACCATTAAAAATCAAACAAGTTGTAATTATAAGACGACAATCATTGATTTTACACTTAATTCTAACAGCGTGCCACAGTTGTTAGCTTTAATCTGTTAGGATTTCACTTTTCCATTAATTAGCCAAACAAAACTAGGCTAACTGCTCATAAGACTCATGGAGAGCACAGAGACTGGAGGGCATTGGAGAGGACGGATCCCTTCCCTCCTTTGCACACCGAGGTCTTATCTCACATTATCTCTTACACCAACTTGATGCTGCTGTAGGAAAGCTCGTGAGTAGGGCTGAACTCTACAGGTAGAACTCTACTGGTAGAACTCCATAGGAGCATGGAGGGGAGGTTGGATGGAAGAAGCTCTTCGGAACTGGACCAATCCCCCTGTGCTGCAGCAGTGCTTTCCCGAATAGAATTTTGCTGGTTCAGTTTGCCTGGCTAAAAACCACAAAAAAAAAATAGCATCTGCTTTGCGTAGGATTGGGCCAAATGATTCCTCAGAGCAAGGCAGGCTGCATGACGGTGCTACAGAAGGGCAGACCTCCGTCTAGGAAACGACTGGAGGAAGAAGGGGACTGCAAACTTTATGTGGGCTTTACCTCTGACATGAATCTCCACACATGAAGCTCGTTGCTGCAGGGTGGAATCTGAAGACCTTTAAATTCCAGCCCTGGGTATTTATCTGGGGGGAATGAAGTGGATGTGGTCTTTCTTGTGCAGGCTGGGAGCAGGAAAAGAGGGGAAAACCTGCTATTTGATGAGGGAAATGGCTTTGGAGGAATGCTGATTTTAGGCTCTAAATACTGAAGTCACGAAGACCCGAAGGAGAGCACTTCCAGAATTCTAAAGGCTCCTTCCCAACGCCGTGCGCTCTGTGCTTCAGCTGCTGTGTTCCTACAGATTCCCACTTGGTGCCACTGTTGTTCTGTATTTGTCCCCAGTAGCAGAGCAGCAGAGCGGGGAGCTCAGGAGGGGCAGGAGAGGGGGGTGAGGACAAGGCAAGCACAGTTCAGCAAAGCAGAACGGGGCTGGAGTCCGTCACTGCAGAGATTTCCTGCAGCAAGACCCTTCTTCTTGCAGTTCAGGCAGGGACTCATTGCCATGGCTGAGCAGAAATGGGGAATCCTGAGCCCGTGGGGACGTGGTGTGGGGACCCTGCTGAGGCTTTAGGGCTCTTGGTGCCTTTTTTTTCCCCCTTTTTTTTAAGGTTTTTCTAAATTTCCCATTTTTATTCAGAGGATCCCCAGCTACCAGTGCGTGGTGCTACACAGATGTGATTTGATTTCATCCCCAAAACATCCTGAGATGCTGCTGTCCCTGCTGGCTTAGCAGAGAAGGAGCCGTGGATCAGGAGGAAGCAGTGAGCTCCTGCAGCCAGGAGAGCTTCCTTGGCCACGGTGGCGATGGGCTGATGGCTGGAACTGATGGTCCGTGCTGCTCTTCTCCAACCTGAATGGCTCTGCGATTGCCCCAGGTGTTGCTGCTGCACCGCTGGCCCCATCCTGCTCTCCTCTCCATCTGCTCACAGCAAAAGCTCATCACTGGGAAAGATCCGTGTGTATGCAGAGGTCCCTTTGGGGGCTGATGGTGTCAATAAGGCCTGAAAGAAGTTTGCACCAGGTGTCATCAGAGCTGCCTCTGTCAGGCAGGCGAGCGCCGTCTCACGGAGCTGAACTTGCAGTCGTATGGCCGTCATACCGAGGTGCTGGATATTAGCTGATGGCTTTTTGGCCTCTGGCCCAGTGAATGTTACAACAGAACAAATAGAGCCATCAGATCTCCCCCCACAGCCCTCCTAAACCGCAGCCCCGGCTTTGCGTGGCTCCTGCTTTAGAGGGGATGTAGGATTTCATTACCTTGCTTCCTCCTAAAGAGATGTTTTCAGCCCCCTAAGATTTTCCGGATCTTTACTGACAGTTTAAGCACCTGCAGCCAATGAGAAACGCAGAGCCACTGCGAGGATTCCTTTTCTTTTTGATATATATCTCTGTATAAAACCCAATCACACCGCCAGTGCTGCTCGGCTGTAGAGCTTCTCATTGATATTTGAGCTTCCCAAACAGCAGCCCATCCTTCACTGCTTATTAAGAGCCACTGCTGCCAACTTCTCCCATTTGGAAAAAAAAGAAGAAAAAAAAAGCCCACACATGAATTCTGGTTGTCCTGCAAGGCAATTGTGTGGCTTCTATGGCAGTTCTCCTGGACTGAGCTCATTAAGCGTTGTGATAATTGTCATCGTCTACAGCTGATCAATCTGGCCTTTAATTGTTATGAGCTGCCTCCATCTCTGTGAGTTACAGAGACTGATGGAAGGTTTGGACAAGGCAAGCAGGGCTGCTCAGCAACGGATGAAGGTCTTTGAGGTCCCTTCCAACCGACGCCACGCTATGATTCTGTTCAAGACCCACTGGTTGGGTTCGGACAACGCCAGTGCCCGAATTAACAATGAATTAACAATGAATTAACAATGATTTCTAAAGGTGATCTCAAGCAGTCACATCTGCCGACCTCAAAGATCAGTGCCAACCCCACAGACGCTGCATGTCTACAAACTCCCCGAGTTTGGGGAGCAACTGGGGGACGGCGTGCTGCGGATGTGATAATCAAGCCTCAGTGACAGCTCAATTTATCACCGTGCGAGCTCCAACGTTCTGACTCCGCAGAACGTTCCCCCTTGTCATTGCTTGCTTTTTACTCCCAATGAAAAATCTCCGACGAGATTCCCTTTGACGGCTCTCTTTGCATTCCTGGCGCACGCTCAGCTAGCCAAGCAAGTCTGTAAATAATTGAGCACCCGGCGTTCCCTTCGCGCTTCCCACCAGAACTGGCTCGGTTTGCTCCCAGCAGCAAATATTTAGCGAGGTAATCAATCCCCCCCCCGCCCCTCCCCCCCCCCCCCCAAAATCTTCATTTGGATAAGAAAACAAAATGCTTCTCGCGGATCTGGTATCTGATTATTGCTGGCACCCGTCCTGCCTTTCTTAGAGAGCCGTTTGCGGGGTGCCGTACCGGGAGATAATTATGGAGGATCACAGAAGCAGTTCAATTAGCTGCAGCTAATGCTTCCTATTAGCATTTTGCTGGAGCTTTTGGAGTTTTTTCAGCTGAAACGCATAAACAAGCTCAAACATTCGCACGCGAAAGCGGAGACAGAAACAGAAACAAAGAGTGGTGAAGGCATCAGGAGAACCACAGAGCAGGAGTGGTGCAGCAGGGGCTGCCTGCAAGATGTGGGCAACGCTGTGGTTCATCCCTTAGGGCATGGGTGCAACTCTTCAGTGTCCCAATGCTGAAAATACAAACCCCCTCTGGAGCGTTAGATGGGGACTTTGCATTCCTCTCCATGATCTATCTGCCCTCCAAGCGTCTCCACGCTGCCTTGTATGAGATTTGTGCCTCTTTGGGAGCCACGGAGCCATGGATGTCAGCTGTGGATGCTCCGCTGTGGATCCCCACCTCCCACCCACTGCGTTGAGTCATTGGCTGTTGCAGGCTCCACGTCAAACAACTCATTTCGTGAACCCGTCTGCCTTTACCTTCACATTATCCTTGTCCCCTGTGCCCACTGCCTGTGAGAAGACACTTTGGAGCATCATACCAGGAAAGTAAATTCAATTTCCAGCGTCAATGAGCCCTGACTGCTTTGTATGAGGCCCGCATTTGTGAGCGTTGTCCTGTGGCTCAAGCACCTTCCTTTGATGCTTCCACCCCAATTTCTTTTGAGGAAGCGATCAGACACTGCTATGCCTTCCAGTATGTGAGATCAAATGCACCAAATGTTTTTACACCTTTTCTCCAGGACTGTCTGTCATGAATGGATTCGGCCCTGCAGCTCCTTCTTTGCTAATCGCTGCAATCATTGCATACCTGGGCTTTCTTGGGTCTCATACCCATCTCCCTGTCTCCCTTTCTTCACCTTCTTCCTCATCTAAATTCCCTTCCAGTCCTTTTCTGCTCTCCTTTCCTTCCTTCTTAGAGGCCCTTTTCTCCCACCCTTCAAAAAACCAATGTTTGAATGGACCTTACGAAATGAACCAGCTGTGTTAGCGCTCAGAGGGGAGAGCCAAGAGCTATCAACCATCTGCAAACATCCGAGGTGAAATCACGAGCTGCAGGGGGGCTGCAGTCTTGATTAAAGACAATGACTTCCAAAATAAAATAACTAAAAAAGCAGACAGCACATCTGGGGGCTCTCCATGAGCCGTAGGGACAAACATGGCCTTTCCTGTCACCTCCGTTGGGGAGATGGAGATGTTCTTCTGGGCTCTGGCTCTCCAGCATTGGCACAGCTGCTGGTGGCTGACCACAGGGTTCCCCCATTTTGCTGTGTTTGGTCCCAGTTTCAATAACCTGCTGTTTTTCATGGCATCTCACGGCTGGGTGTTGAGTCAGTGCAGAAGCTGGAGCTGCCCGTTGGGGTGGGATGCGTGCAGCTCTCCCAGCATCTTTGTCATCCCCTTCTGGTGCCTTTTGGTTTTATTGACCCTTGATGTTTGTTGTCATTTCTGTTGCACGCAGAGCTGGGCTTTGCATCCGGAAGCAGCAGAGCTTGGCTGTTCAAGGCAGAGTTCAGCGCCTCCTTCTCCACCATCACGGATGTGGGTAAACCTCACGATCCCTGCAGCGGGTTCCTCTTCTTCACTGGAAATATCAGAGCGTCCTCCAGCAAGGCTCCCAACCTCCCCCCTCCAACATCCCATTTTTCTTTGGTGGCGCATGACTGAGAACCTTTGCCAAGCCCTTAATGATGGCATTAAGACGAAATAATGTCCTGCTGCCGTGTAGAAGGTCTTTGCTCAGGAAATGAGGGAGCAGCTGTGAGGGGAAGCACTAAGGCAGAATGAGATACCGAGTGCCATCTGTGAGCTGCATGGCAAAAGCCTGTCCTGCCCTGGGAGATGGGAGCAAGAGGAGGAAAGAGGGCTCACGTCAGGCTCTACTGTGCGCAGAGCGCACGCATCCAACAGGTTCCTGCCTTATTAAAAATAATAAGCCACATAAATTAACTCTTCTAGTGCACACAATCCTCAGATGAGACGTAGAGCAGCTTGATGCCGGGCTGTCAACGCATCACTGAGCACAACCCTGACAGAAATAGTGCTTTCTGTCTCATCCCTTCCACTCTAATCCCCGTGTGCTTAATCCACGCTGGTACAGAGGCACCGCTGCAATGCTGTAAATCAGTGTGGAATCTGTGAATTCCTATGAAATCAACCCGGAGGAACAAAGCAGAGAAAGCTGCCCACATGCCGTAGGAGCAGGTCCTGCGATGGTTGATTGCTGCTCTGGCTCCCGAGGAATCAATCTCTTAGCCAGGCAAAGGGCTGCTGTCAGCAGGTGATGCAGAGCCGTGCAGCCTGGCAGGGGACTGCAGAACTTTATTATAAATGATGGGCATGGAGTGTCCTGATGGGAGTTTGCTCTTAGCGGCGAGGAAAAAAATACAAAGCTCCAAACAAATCCTGTGCTGCTCCAGAGAGGAGCGGTAACCTCGTTAAAGGAGGTGTTTTGTAGTAATAAAGACCCAGGCATGGCATCAGTCAGGTGCAAAACGTACCAAGGGAAGGCACAGGATGAAAATCCTCCTTCTGTTCTGCAGGTTCCATCAGCGGTGGCAAAAAGCCAGCGAGCGGAGGGTGAGAATGGCCTGAGCTGAGCGCAGCGTGTCAAATCAGCACCAGAGGGATTGATGGACCCCATAATAAAGGGCAAACCGGGGGGCGCTTCGAATAATTACAATCCATTGCAGGAGAGGCAGGTGGCTGCAGAGGAGGACGCCGTAGCTCAGAGCTGTAGCCGTGTCATCAGCAGTGGGGGAAATGTGTGAAAGTTCATAGAATCATAGAATCATAGAATCACCAAGGTTGGAAAAGACCTAAAAGATCACCCAGTCCAACCGTTCACCTATTCCCAATAGCTCCTACTAAACCACGTCCCTCAACACAACATCCAGTCTTTCCTTGAACACCCCCAGGCTCGGTGACTCCACCACCTCCCTGGGCATCTGTTCCAGTGCCTGACCACCCTTTCTGAACAGTAACACTTCCTCATGTCCAGCCTGAATCTCCCCTGCCGTAGCTTGAAGCCGTTCCCTCTGCTCCCATCACTGATGACACGAGAGCAGAGGCCGACCCCCAGCTCACTGCAGCCTCCCTTCAGGAAGTTATAGAGAGCAATGAGGTCTCCCCTGAGCCTCCTCTTCTCCAGGCTGAACATTCCCAGCTCCTTCAGCCTCTCCTCACCAGCCCTGTGTTCCAGACCCCTCACAGCTTTGTTGCCCTCCTTTGAACACGTTCCAGGGCCTCAATGTCTTTCTTGCAGTGAGGGGCCCAAAACTGGACACAGCACTCGAGGTGCGGCCTCACCAGTGCTGAATACAGGGTTCACATTGCATTGCAGGCTTGACCAGGGGGAAATGGGTCAAAATGGGGCTTTTTGTCATTGGGCTCACATGGGAAGGCTGAAGTGTGTGGGCTTTTGGTTGGGGTTTGGTTGGGCTGTGCAATTAAGTGCAGGGATGATCTGGGCTTGTGGGCTCCTCCCTGGCTTTGTATGTTGACGTAACCCAATCTCAGACCCATCTATAGAATGAGCAACTCTGGGCTCACCGCCTGCTCTGGGGTCCTGCAAGCTGCTCTGAACACACACAGTGCTTCCAAAGGATTAACAGCACTGCGTTTGATGGGCTCTCTCAGGATGGGTTGATGTTCTCCATGTCTTGGAGGTGACATCAGCCTCAGGAATGTCAATGCTGGGCTCCACCGCAGCTTAACGCCTCCCTTTCCCATACTTTTTTAGGGTTGGATTGTGAAGACAATGGCATTTAAAGCCCTATGTTGGCCTCCCAGGAGGTGATGCCAAGTGGCACAGCCAAAGGTGTAGCATCCGAGCACTTCTGAAACATCACAGGGGAAAAATTCCACCCTGGGTTTGTGCAACCTGGGTGCCTGTTCCTGATCTGTTCCCCGTTGCTCTTTGCTGTCTGTTGATGCACACGAGCATCCTATGGATGCATTTCAGATGTCTGGAGAGGGATCAGCTGCTCCTGGTGATTGCAGGCTGCTGCTGCAGACATCTGTCCTCGCGCAAATGAACCCTACCAAGGCTCTCTGATGACCCAAAGAGAAATTAGTCAATTAATACCCAGCATCATCACAAGGCATGGGCACGAGCACCTTCTGCAGCACAAGCTGTAGCCATGGAAAAGCAGCTGTCGGGTTTTACAAGCTGAAATGTGAGCTGATCAGCAACAAAGGAGCTGTGCGTGTGGGTGCAGCGCGTTGGGGCAGCACCGTGTTGGGGCAGATCCACTGTCCTGCTTTGTGTTTCTGCTGTGCAAAATGGAGGTTTCTTTGGATATCAAGCCATAAATCTGTAGAGAAGTGACTGGCACACAAAGGTATGGGAGCAGTCCGACCGTGGCACGGGGGTAACTTTGCATAAGAAAACAAAACCCACTTTTCTGCCCTAGAGCTCCTGGAAAATAACTGTGGGATGATTTTCTTCAGCCTTCCCACGTGAGCCCAATGACAAAAAGCCCCATTTTGAGCACTTCCCCCTGGTCAAGCCTGCGATGCAATGTGAACTTTCACGATTTCTGCCTCAAAGGATGGTCTGAATCTCAAGGCTACCAAGGAGAGAGGGAAAGCATCGCTACAGTTCCAGATCTGTGGCTTTATCAGGGCGCAGGCCTCCAAAATCCCACACTGTGACACTGCACACGAGATCACAGCGCGGCCCCAAAGCCCAGGATGGGCAGCATGTGGCACCTGGAACTCGGGCAGGGATTTTTAGGATGTACATTTGTAAGGAAAACGTTGCCGTAGTGGCTAAAACCACAACATCTGAACCTGCAGGAATCCTCAATCAGCGTCTCCATGGGGAAATGGGTTCTCATCCAGCTCAGCTATTGGCTTGGAGTTGGTTGATGGCATTTCAATTCCAGAAGTACCCAAAGGAGAGTAAAACCGCGAGCCTGGGAAACAAGGTGTTACTGGAAGGGTGGAAACGCAGGAGGAAAAAGAGGGCATAAGATTACACGACAGGTTTGGTGGACAGAGAGAGAAACAGCCTTAGGAGGGAGAGAAACCAGAGGACGTATCTCCATAGGGAGACCGATGTTCAATCACACCTTGCTCTGCAGAAGGCTGCCTTGCTTTTGCCTTGCTCCCATGGCTGCTGCTGCTGCTGGACATTTCCTGCTCGGGGATTCCAGGTGGGACCCACGTCCAAGATCTGCATCCCCTGGGAAATGGAGGCAATCCTCTCAAATCCCAGCACAGCTTCAACCTTTCCATCTTCTGGAGAGAGATGCCGTCGGCCAGAGCGGATTAAGAGGATAAATGCTGACAGCAGCACGGGCTGCAGGACCTCCTTCAGAGCCATTTGCGATGCACTCAGCCGTCTGAAATGGAATCTGGGCGCTTTGTGAGCGATGGCCGGCAACGGCGATGGAGAATTCACTCAACCCATGAGTGGAGCGGAGCTCCTCAGCGCAGCTGTGAGCTTTTGGGGCCGTTCTGCTTCCAGATGTCGGTCGGGGAGGTGCCCCCCGTTGGCCAACACCCAACACACGTGGGGCCGATTTGGGCTTCGTGGGGTGCAGGGCGACTCGGGGGTGGTTGGGGCTGAGTTGAGCGTGGGATGGCCAACGCGTCAACTGGAAACTCTGGAAAACAAATAGATTGCAGAGTGCCAGAGAGGAAAACCTCATCAGGGGCTGTGCACAAACGCAGCCGTTTGTCAGAGATCTGAGATAAAACCAGGACAAAAAAAAAAGTTTTCTGAAGTTATTATTATTTTGTTTTTCAATGAAAGCGTCTCTTCCTCCATTGTCTCTCTCAGAAAAGACTCGAGTTTTTTTTCTTTGGTTTTTTTTTTCCTTTATTTTCTCCTTCTTTTTTTTTATTTTTTCCCCTTTGTTTTCCTAAGGGTTTCTTGTGTGAGAAAAAAAAAAATCTCTTTCTGACCTGAAGTGCTCCCAGCATTGCAGCACAATGAAGCGATGGCAATTTACAGACATTTGCTAAGAAGTTCGATCCTGTTTCTTCAAGCTTGAGCCTTTTTCCTGGAAATCAGACAAGCTGACTGTGCTGCTGCAAGCAGAAAATATTAATGTGCTAAAGTTAAGTAAAGTGTTCCTCTGCACAGCCCAAAAAAGGAAAAGGAGCAACGTTATTCCACGGTTAAGGTCCCGCTCTGCTTCAGTGTCAGCCAGCAGAAATGTAAATCACTGCAGCAAAATAAAGGGTAAAAAGAGGAACAAATTCAAAATGTAATAAAGTTAGGGAAGGCTGAAAGCCGGCAGCGGGTCTGATAGGAATGGGAAAGAAATGGTTTGAAGATATATGGGCAATTATCCTGAGAAATATATACGTCTGGAGGAAGGAAATCTGTTTGCTGCCGGACTCTCAGCTGTGAAACGATGCTGAGATGGTGAGGAGGGCTCGTCGTCCATGGGGCTGCGTGCCTATGGGGTCACATCTGATGGCTGTGGGACGTCCTGCATGGAGATAAGGGAAGCTGAACGGCCGCGGGTGACCCAGCTCTGCAGGGCTTTATCAGCATCCTGCAAAATCCAGCCCGATTTCCTTCCACGAGTCTAAATAACGCCGTAAAACAGATAGGAGAGCTCAATAATTTATTTCTATTTGGGACTTGGAATGAAATGTAATTCTGTCCTGATAGCAGATGCCAACTAGCTACATCCCGGCCCATTAGCGGTGTGATGGAGTTTCCTGGCATCTTGACGTGTGAAAAATCATCTTTTCTGGTGCTGCTGAAAGATATCGGAAGTTGAACGTTGTAAAAGCTCTGGAGGAAGAGGGGTGCAGCTTCCTCACCCACCGCCTCAGCGTCTTCCATGGGTGCAGACCTGCAGCAATGCTATGTTGGAGGGGGTGTGAAGCACCCCAGGGCTAATAGAGGGATCTTCTTTTCTCGAGTCTAATATTCAACAGCATCTGCTGTGGATGAGCTCCTTGGATGGGGTTAAACCACAGAAACATCCTCGGGCCTGGAGAACACTCAAGTGCTGGACTTGGCAGTGGTTTAAGGGCAAATCAGCTTTAAGGTAAAGCTGACTGAACACAGAATTGGGGTAGAGGTGGACATCGAGGTGGGACATTGAGGTGGGAGCCTTCCTTTCCCCCACATTTCCCATCTGTGAGGTCGTGGTGGCAGCTGTGGGGCGCAGCTGCGTGGGCCGGGGGTCCCAGCTGTGGGTCACGAATCACAGGGAGCGTATTTGCTGATGGAGGCAGAAAAATAGGAAGGTGCAGGATGGAGCCGGGATGATTTTGAGGGCTGAGAAAATGCTGGATGTGGAGAGGTAAAGCTTGAGGGTTGTGCAGTAACTTTGATTGCAGTGTGTAAATACCTGAACAGGAAGAAAATAAGAGGTGCCGAGAGGCTCTTTATTCTAATATGTGAGAACATAGTGGGATGCAACGGCTGGAAGATGGAGAGAGAGGAGCTGGAAATGTGGCTCAGACAACCTACGGCGAAGATGATTATCTATTAGGATAAATTACCTGGGAAGCAAAGCAGCCTTTATCTTCTGACAGAGGCACACGGTGCCCTTCTGGAGAGGGCAAAAGCGAGTTATTGTGTTATTAAAAACTCTGAAACAATCTCTGGCTGGTTTTGTGCACGGCGTTGTGTTTAACGCCTGAGGTCACCCAGCCCATCCCCAGCATTGGAGAGCAATGGCAGGGCTCTTCCAATGGTGCAAGCAGGGTGGCTCTTCCCATGGCTCCTTCCTCTGCTTTTATCCACCTCTCCCTGCACTTTCTCATTCCGTTGCTGACGTGGGCATGTTTCTGCTAAAGACCTTCTGGAGCAATCTTCCAACATCTGCCAAGCGGCCCTCAGCACAGGGCTGGATGTCCTCGGGATGAGGCACGGCTGCATCCCATCCTGGAAGCATCTAAGCGATGGAATTTCCCCACAGCAGAGGTGTGATGTGACAGGTCTGAGCTGATAAGCAATTTCTTTCTTGTTCTGCAGCGGCTGGAGGAGGTTGTCACCCACAGAACGTGATAGCAAGGCAGTGCTGATAACGGCGTGCGCTGCTGGAAGATGCAGCCAGGCAGCCCCCAAGGACCAGAGTGGGATGTCCAGACAGAAACATGCTTCAATTTCTCTTCTCAGACTGAGACATCCCAGATAAAGCCTTTATCTGGCCTTTTCTCCAATCAATACGATGCTTCAGCCTCCTCCTCAGAGCGCAGCGGGGGCAGGCGGCGCGGGAACGGCTTTATCACAACGCTTCCTCAGATGCAGGAAAATTGGATTTTCCTCCCCAGTGCAACTTTAGGGGCTGCTCCACGTTCCAGCCGCGATGTTTGATCCCAGGGAGGCTGAGGATGGCAGCCTGGGCACTGTGGGGATGCTTACAAAAGACGCATTGAAGCGAAGGCAAAATAACACGATTTTCCCCTCTCCACCTGAAGGCGTATTTCCAAGCAGCCCAGAGCCTTTCCAGCCCGCCTTGTGGTCAGGAGAGGGCAGCAAAACGCTCCTTTTGCAGGAAAGGGAAGCAGGTAGGAAGAGGAGCGTGAGGTCTCTCCATCTGGGGCTGTTTGGTTGTGATGAATTGGAACCAGATCCGACGCACGGTGCTCAAGAAAAACACACAGAATTTGAAGCAGAACCCCAAAGCCACACTCTGCTTTCGTCAAATGCTGCTGGAACGTGGCCCTTTGTGAGGCATCATGCAGCTGGTGCTCAGGTGGTGGATGCTGTGTGTTGGTGCCTTGAGACGCGTCCACCCACTCCCAACTGTCGGCCACGGCCAAGCCTTGGTGGTGAAGCATCCACTGGGGTCACAACGCTGCTCTGTTTTGGTGACCTTGGTGCCACTGATGATGCTCAGCAATGGTTCTGACAGGCATCCTCGTGTTCTGAGCCCAGAGCTGGTGGCTGAGGAACGTGCGGACCGTGCTGAACCGTGTCTCCATTGGCTTTATCCAAGGAGAGCTGATGTGAGCTGCAGGGTTTATCAACAGGGGGAAGGTGCTGCCGACACATCGCCTCTTGTTACGTGTTGGACAGTCTGACCTCAAACAGATTAATCCTAGAGAGCAATGCTGGCTTCACAGCCCCTTCTGCTCACAGTGCCACGGCCCAGGAATCCCAAATCTCACAATGATGCACCCAGCTTCCCGCCACCGGCTCCCCTGACTTCAGAAGACCACAGATAGCCTCAGCTTAATTTCTAAATATCTTTTATCTTTTGCACCTGCACATCCCCCCCCGCCACCCCCTGTACAACTTTCAGTGTGGCTTTGGCCGTGGCATAATGGAATGATTTCCAGGTACGGGTGAGGGACTGCTCCCAAGGAGCTCTGCTTGTGGGTATTTTACTCTGAAGAGGGTTTAATGGTGTAAATATGAACTCCAGACTTGCAGTTTAACCTCCATACCCCAGCCTGGTCCCAGGCACGCTTAATTTTCTGATACAGGAGTGTTACATCACCACGTCCTTCTGTCCATCCTCGGGACCGCTGTGATTCTGATCAATTTCAGAGCCTCGAAGCCTCTTGCCATTAATCCTGTAGGGATGCAGGAGCTCTGCTGGGCTGCCAAGCCTACTGGTGAGAGTCATCCACCCACATCCAGCAGCCTACAAGGTAGGTGTCTCCAATGAGCTCATCGCTTTGTGATTCCTTTATAGCCGGTGGCAAGAAGCAGGAGTGAGTCACACCGCCCTGGACGGCTGTCCTGGCGCAGCTGAGTCACCTGCAGGAGGTGGCCATGTGTAGTAGGAGGCGATGCAACAGCCATGGCCCTCCACCAGCCAGCCCTGCTCAAGCACTGCCCTGATGCTGGATTCAAGATGCTCCTCGTTCCCTAGAGCAGGATGTCAGGTTGGGTGTGAGGAATTCTTCTCCAAATGGTCAGGCATTGGCACAAGTTGCCCAGGGAGGTGGTGGAGTTCCTGGAGATGGTCAAGGAAGATGGAGATGTAACACCTGGGGACACGGTTAGAGGCCGTGGTGGGGGTGAGTTGGCTTGGGGATCTTGCAGGTCTTTTCTAACCTTCATGGCTCTGTGAGTGGGAATAGGTGGATGGGTCGATGCTTGGACTTGATGGATCTCCTCCAGCCTTAACGATGCCACGATTTTGTGTCCCAGGACTGCAGGCTGCTCACATCCTGGGGAGTCTTGGGATCATTCCCACTGATATCCCCTCCATCCCACAACCAGAGCTTACAGCCTCTCACCATGAGCTCCCCCACCCGCACGCCCCATCTACGTGCAAGAGCTTCATTTCCTCAGGACAGGCTAAAAGCTAAGGTGAAAATACAGCAATGGCAAAACTCAAAGCGTGACAGGACCATCCTGAAGTGGTGCAAGTGAAAGCAGAGCTGCGTGCACGCATGGGCTGCTCTGCTTAAAAAATAACCTCGAGTGCCTTGAATACGTTTGCATTTACAGCTGAGAAAGCGGTGCTTCCCTCGCTGACAGCCTGTGTAAACGAAACAGTTTGCTCAGGATGCTGGATGGAGAAGAACGGACTCTGAGCTCATTCATCCCTTTGGGATCCTGCTGGGATTTCTGCACGTGGGTGATCCGAGCAGCAGAAAGGGCAGCTTGGAACCAACCCTACTGGGATCAGTGTTCCAAACAGAGAACAGCCCGCAGCACGGCTTTCAAAAACAGGGCAAAGCAGCCTGAGAGGTGGTTGGAAACTCCTCGGCGAGGCCGCAGCTCGGGCTGAAGTCATGCTGGTGCCTGCAGCTGAGCTCTGGATGCAGATCTGAGCTGCTCCACCAGCAGAAAGCGGCCGGGTTTTCAGATCTGCAAACAGAAATGGTGATTAGAGCTGAGCCCGTGCTCAGTGGAGAGCTGTGCTCCTAGGTAAGTGCTGCCTCTTCCTCTGCTCTTGCTGTTGTCACTTTATCAGCTCGCTGCAATCTGCTTTTTCCTATATTTGACTGCTTATAATTAGCCCGCTGGGTCTGCTATTCTCTCCGTTTCTTTATCTGTTTCCTGACAGATTTGGAGATGGCTCCATTTTAAATATATACTGTGCTTTAAGAAAAGAAACTCTTCTCCAGAGCTCTTTGAAGCTCAGCGCTCCGGGGACAGTGCCAGCAGACAGGCTTTCGGCTCAAAGAATACGTGTAATAAGGGACAATTAGGTGGCAGCAAACATTTAATTATCAAATGGATTGGTGCTTCTCACACTGCCTGAAGTTAAGCAGGTGCCTCATACACAGCTCTCAGATGGGAGAAATGTTTCAATGCCAAATGAGCTGATGAACGTACGTAGGGTACTCAAATCAGGAGGAGGGCTTTAGCAAAGTCCTGGAGCAGCTTTCACGTTGGGGAAGGGGTGGTTTTGGGGTTTACACAGGGAGCTGCATGGCAGTGGAGATGGGGGACTGTCCCTGCAGTGACTGGGGGAGGTCTCGCTCCCAGGAGATGATCCTTGTGGGTCCCTTCCAACTTGGCACGTGCTGTGGTTTTATAATTGAATGCCATTGACCTTGAGATGCCAGGGTCACCCCCAAACCAGTGGGGTGCCCCAAACCATGTCCCATCAGTGGGCTGGAGCCACCGGATCTGTCCTGCCTCATCCCACGTGGCCAATGGCACTCGATCTCAGCACGGGTGGCTCTCAGCAGAGCCTTTGCACCTTTGCCACCTTGTCCCTGTAACCCAGACCCAGCTCACAGAGCAGCGCCTGAGCCTGCAGTGCTGGGGCCAGGCAGGATTCCCTGTTCCCGAAAGCTTCACCAAGCACAGGATGGGAAAACTCTGCCCAAAAAGGGGCTCTGCTCCATGCTCCCAGCTCTTCTTCCGGATCCTTGAGCCACTCCAACTTCGTGAAGGAAAAAAAGATTTGATCTGAACAGGTTGAGATCCTCTCTCTATTTTCAACAGCCTTTGCTCACCCGAATGCCTCCAGGGGTGTTGCACGACTCCATCAATGCTATTAACCTCTGCAAACACTGTGCTCAGCTGATGTCTGACCTGCCATGGGCAGCCCACGTTGATGTGTTGGCAGCACAGACAGCAGGCTTGGCGTGTCAGCTTACTTCCTAAAGCAGTTTCCCTTGTGTTTTCTAGTTCATTCGGGGACTTTTCCTGCATCATCCACGGGTGGAAACCCTGCCGTGGTGGGCAACGCTCCCTTCTCTCTCTCCACTGTTCCCAATGCTGAATCTCCCCTCAGCTTTCTGAAACTCCCCAGGCAGACGCTCTTCACCCAAATGGAAAACGCCGCGCTCAAGGCAGTTCCTCGCTGTCGGCTCAAGCCTTGCTCTGCAGACCCATCTCTGAACGATCTGAGGGCACGAAGACCCAACAGGAGGAGCTTCAACTCCTTCGGGGCTGCGAGCGCAGTGAGGTCTCTCCTTTCCCCCACTTTCTGCTGGTTCAGGTGGACAAAACTCCTGGGAGCAAAGTCCCTCGGAGTGGAGCACAGGGCCGCTTGTTTGTGGCCGGAGAGTGCAGCGAAAGCAAGCGTTAATTCCACTTACAGGATGAAATTGGCAGGAGAGCCACTGAATTTTCCGTCCAGCTCTAAAGTGCTCTCAAAGTGATCTAATTTATCACTGCGGCAGAGGCAGCAGCCATTCAGATGCTCTCCCAGCTCCCTGGCTTCGCAATCAGGAGATAAGATGACTTCATGCGAGCGGACGGGTCCAAATTCTTTGTCTTTCTGCCATTCTTGGGTCCTCACCAGATCCTGCAGTCGCACTTGTGCCTCCCAGCTGCTGCTCCATGGGTGGCTCTGGAGCTCTGGGTGTGGGGGTTTCAATTGCCGTGGCTGCATGGAAGAGATGTCCATCCAACAGACAGCAGCTTTGGACACAGGCAGATAGCTGTGGGATGGGGGAGGATGGTATTAACTAAAAGAGGGGAGATTTGGAGTCAGATGTGAGGAATTCCTTCCCCAGAAGCACTGAGGCCCTGGCGCTGCTGCCCAGAGAAGTGTGGGTGCTCCATCCTTGGAGGTGTCACGGATGGGGCTCTGGGCAGCCTGAGCTGGTGTGGGGCAGCCAGCCCACGGCAGGGGGGCAGTGGGGGTCCCTTTTGACCCAACCGTGCTGTGATTCCATGGCTCTATGATCTTTGAGGTCCCTTCCAACCCGACCCTTCCTCGATTCCATGATTCTCTGATTCCATCTCTCCAGGATGTTCTGCCCATGGTAGGGTGGATGGGGACAGGGCAGGAGGGTTTGGCTGCTGTAGGTCAGAGAGTTCAGCGAATGGTGAGAACTCAGTCTTTGCCCCCTTTTTTTCTTGTTTCGCTTTTCAAGCTCTGAATTGTGACCTCAGTGATTTTCGAACAGCTGGAGCTGCTCTGAAATGGAGAAGGATATAAGGAGAGGAAAAAGAAGTAGAAAAATATTCTGGAATAAGCAACTTTGGACATCGCCCTACTAATTGTATTCGGTGCCTAGAGGGGGAAAGAACAGAAGAAAGAAAGAGAAAGGTGGAAAGGGAAAAGCAAAATTCTGATATATTAGCAAAAGTATTTGTGGAAGCAAATGGAACTGCTGTGTGTCTGCCTGGGCTGCCAGGAGCAGCTCTGCCTCCCAGATGCCTCTGCCCTCTGGTTTTAGTGGAATGCAGCTGATGGGGGAAAAGAGAAAAGGAAACAACGACTGCTCCCACGGTGATGGAGGGGAAACAGCAAAGCCTGCAGCCCTCAGGCAGCTGTGCTAATCAAACAATTCTCTCTAGGAGTGTCCAGTGGAAGAATGAGCTCAAAATGAAAGAAAAACACCCCAAACCTGAAAGAAAAAGGGTGCAGGGGGGCATAGCTGCAGTTGCTCTTGGAAACTGCAGTGAAAAGTCTGAAAAGTCGTGTCAAATGTTAAAATGAAGAGGTTCCAGAGTGCGTCTCCATGGGATCCTACATGTCTCCATGGGGTCTCTATCACCATGGATCCCACACCGTGTCACCACGGGGTCTCAAAGTATGTCTCTGTGGGATCCCACACCATGTCTGCATGCGGCCCCACACCCTGTCACCATGGATCCCACAACTTCTCGTAGAAAGAGCCCTCAACCTGTTCTGCTGGGAGCATTTCCTGACCCAGGCTGGGCATCCTCAGCACGTGGAGGTGCTGGAAGGTCACCCAAATCCCTGCAGTGCAGCTCTGATATGGCTGAGCTGGGAGCATCCTGCCTGCTCCTCAGCTGCCATTGCGTGGAGGTGGAGCGCAATGCGAGCTCTTTCAGCTTTCTGGCTCTCTTGAGCGGGTGAGAAGTCCTTGTGACTTTGACCTGGAATCGTTTCATCAACTGACAGAACATCTGCCTCTCTCCAGGCGCTCCCAGATTGCAGGGAAGCAGCTCAGGTGCTGGGGATGGAGAGGCATTGGGAAGGCATTTCTTAACGGCGTTGCGCCCGATGTCGCTCACCTCTCCTCTGACTCCATACAGGGAGGCACAGCTGGCCACCAAAGCAGATCCGTGCCTACAGCCAAGGAAACGGGGCACTTCCAACGTCCTCCACTTCTCTGCTCAGTGTCAGTCCAACCTGGGCTGCGCCAGGCACCGATGGCCTCAAAGCCCCACGGCTGCGCTGACACCCAGAAGTGGGGCTGGAGTAACAGCACCCAGGTGGCAATAGGTTCTTCTTGAGCATCTGGCTTCAAGGACAAAAACCCAACCACAAGGCACAGAGACCACAGCAACCTGGGAGAGGTTTGAGAAGCATTTCTGGGTTCTCCTGCCATAAGATCACCGGTGAGCTGCTGAGACCCAACGCCTGGAACCACTGGATGATTCCCTGTGTGCAGAGCCCAAGACCAAAGACTGTCAGATGGCCACCATCTTCACAGTGGGGATGGGTGGATGGTTGGAATTGATGATCTTAACGGTCTCTTCCAACCTCAGTGATTCTGTGGCTGATTCCTGCTGGTGGCAAGCAGCCGTCAGCAGAGCAGATGTGCTCCCCTGCTCCAAGTACTGCACTTTGGACAGTGGGGCTCAGTGTTCCCCACTTCTCTCAGCTGCTGCAGGGTTTGCTTGCACAGGTGGAGGTGTCTCTTCCTTGGACAATTGTGACAGAGCAGCCAGCTCCTGCTGCACGCTCCGATGCCCTGAGCTGTGTGTGCAGCACCTGCAAGTTGTCTGTGCAGAGCTGAGCCGGGCTCAATCATCAGGCAGAGCTTCAACGTAATTAGGAGCTATTACAGCCTCAGGTTGAAGCTTTTGGGGGGTAATAACAACATGTAGGGACACGATTAATGACGCGCTGCACTTTGCATATTCAGAGGACCTCATTTTGGGCACCCACCCGCAGCCCCTCTTGGCTCTGAGCACCTATAGGAGTGTTTACCCTCTGCCAGGAGGGCTGCACCTCCTATCTGTGTGCTGAATGCCATCTGCCAAGAGGAGCACCAAGGCAAGGAGAGGATCGTGCTGCCTCCGGGACAGCAGAAAACGCCCTCGTGCACTGGGATGAGACAAAGCTGAATGTGTGCACAGGTCTGGGCTATAGGCACACCGGTAAAACACCTGAGAGAGAAGCCAGTGCTTGGAGAGAAATGTCTTTTAGACGTTAAAGCAGCTCCTGACTTGTGCATAACTCCCCCAGAAAGCAGCCGGTGCCCTCTGGACACAAAGGCCAAAACTCATGGTCTGATTTCTCCCCTGACAAGAAATAGATGGAGAGGGAGAGGCCGTCGCGATAAATCACCGCTGCTGTGAGGTCTCTGTCTCTGCCTCACTGATGTTCTCATAAGCAAACGAAAGGAGTGAGACCCAGCCAAAGGCAGCAGCACTGCTGTGAGGTCTCCTGGATGTGTGCAGTGAGGCTGTGCTGGGGGAAGCACGGTGCCACCATCAGAGCAGCAGTGACACGAACCACAGCTGCTCCATGAGGCCAACAGGAAGAGACGTGGGGTCTCCTTCAGGAATGAGAGAAAGAGCTCAGATGCAAAAAACCAGCAAAATATTCCAAGATGACGACCAGGGGCTTCTCATTATCCTGTTTCATAATAATCAGGTGAAATAATATGCGGGAGTGCATAAGCAATGTGAAAACCAAGAGGGGGATTTTCTGGGGCGTCTTCCTGGGCTGTGGGCGATGGGGGGAAGCCTTCCTCCAGCTGATCCATGCCCTGAAAAGGAGCAGGGAAGAGGGGGACAGGATAGAATGAAACAAAACAAACAAAAATCTCCCACTGTGAGTCAAGTGAAAAGGGGCAGCTGTGGGTGTTTTGTCTGGAAAACAGAGGAGATCATCTGCAGAGGATCAAACCCCTACATGGATCAGAGGAGAACTGGTGGGCTTCAAAGTGTTCCCCCTCCCTCTGAGACCTCCCCCTGGATTCCCAGCACTGTGTGCATGTGCCAACTTCTTCCTGTTCAGGGAAAGCTGAGGAAAGGGGGTCCTTTACCCTGCCTGTAGCATTTCTCCTCCTTCAGCTTTAGGAGAGACCCGCAGTGACTGGAAGCGTTGGAGCAAATTCGGGACGCAGGAAAAACGGCACAAAGCTTTTCTTTTTTTTTTTCCTTTTTTTTTTTGCTGTAACCACGTGTGGGTGAGGGGGGATGGAGCGTGAGATCGCAGGAGCAGAGACATCCCTGAGACACACCAACAGCAGCACGCTCACCTCCCGATAATTCCTCACTCATAATTACACTGAGACCCGACAATTCGCTGGGCTCACAGCAGCATTGCTGGTGCCCCAGTTCTGCAGTCGTGTGACGCCCAGGGAAATTCATCAAATCGTACGAAGATTTCGGCGTGCAAGGCCGCAATTTCAACGAGGGAAGAGAATGGAAATGTCAAAAGATGGCAACGCTGCGGCAGCCCTTGGGATGCACTGGTGGGGAGCTCTGCACGGCGGTTCATTCGGGGGTGGATTTACTGGGGAGCTTTCCAACCCAGCATCAAGACTTTGTGGCAATGGGCCGATGGTTGGTCTTGATGATCCTTAATGATTCGGTGGTTCTAAGGATGCTGGGCGAGTCGGTGGCGCCGGTTCCACATCCAGGAGAAACCATTGCTGAGGCTGAGCTGGGGATCAGTGCTTCTCCAGGATGGCTCAAGCAGGGGTGCAGTGCCCAGAAACAGGTCCTGGTTTGGGGGGAGCTGGTGGAAAGGAGGTGACTTGCACCAAACCAAGTAGGGTGACACCAAACACGCGCGGCTCTTTTACACGAGGCCGAGGTTTTACCCATTTTTTTTCCCCCAATACGTCGTGAAAGCAGAGCTCATCAAACACTCACATCGCTGGCTTTCAGCAGCGCCGCCTGGCATTCTCTGTGATAGGAAAGGCAAGATAGATCTGCTTAAGCCTGTTGAGACATTTCATCACAGATAGGCTCAGCTGGGGAACAGAGTGCGAACCGGAGGGAAAAAACGTGCTGATATTTATGTCTGTGCATCTGACGAGGCTGGGGCTGAGGCTGGGCGCTTCGTTTTGCCCGTAAATTTGTCACTTTAGAGCCAGACAATTTTCAACCCCGTCGTGGGGTCGCCTCTGTAATCCCGATGTAGAGGAGCTTCCCAAGTCGCTCCTAAATCAGGCGTTTATCACGGCTCATCTGAAGCAGCTATTTTAGAGAGGGACCCCGGGGAGGGACTCCGTTTGCTGTTTGCAGATGCTTAAATGCAGCTGGCTGCTCTTCACCCGGGCTCCCAGGCCTCCCTTCAGCAATGGGTGCAGCTCACGTCACCCCAAAGCACGAGGCTGAAACAGCTTCGACAAACCTTAAACGAGTTCCCAAATGCGATTTGAAGATGTGGAAAGATAGCGAAATCTATCGCTTCCTTTCGGATGTGCTCTCCTGATAGATTCCCCTCCTCGTTAAATGTTTGAAGCCTATTTTGAGCCTGAAATTGCTTGAAATCCTTCATCCTTGAGTCTCGGTGCGTCTCTGCCTGCTGTATTAAATATTCCTCCATTCATATTCTCCACCAGGTACACAAAGGCAGCGCGCAGCCGGGTGACTTCCCAGCCTTTCCCTTTCATTGCCTCCTTTCATATTGATGCCGAATCCTATTGAGGAGACGACGCCTGGAACCCTTCTTCTATGGTGATGTTTTTTAGCTTTTTATTTTATTTTATTTTTTTCACATTGGAAGAGACAAAACGGAAATGGGGAAGGAGGTCCGGATTCAACTCTCGGAGGTTTTAACCAGTGGGATTTGGACTGAATGGGCACCAGAAGGAAAATTTACCCTAGGCCTTACGCTGTAGAACGCCCAACATCTTTGTTTTTGCAAGGATTTACTGGTGGATATAAAGCAAAGGAGGCATAAGGGGTCTTCTTGCAGAGCCACACTCTAATTAAGCCTAAGGCCTTCTGCCTCATCCTGTGTCAGCACCTGCAGGCACTTGGCGTGCCCATCATTCTGGTGCCATTCCTGCATTTGATGGCATCTGCCCTCGGTTTGGGCTGGGTGAGCACTTCATATTTCAGCTCCAAGGTGAGCGCAGCCAGAGATAAATCGGAGCTGGGGACAGCGGGGCTGTTTCTGCTCAGTGCCGTAAGCGAGGTTTGGGTTTATTTCCTTGAGGATTACCAAAAGGTGATGCTTTCTGTAAGTCCTGACCCAGCCCAGAGATGATCTGAATGGAAAACACGTCATAATGGCAGCAGAGCCTGCAGTCACCCCCCAGCAGTGGGACAACCCAGTCACATCCCTGTGCCGTGCCTTAAGCTGTGCAAAGAGGGACCAAAGTGGGGAATGCAGAAGGGTTTGGAGGAAACACGGAGAGAAGTCACACCTTGGAAGCCGGTTGCCATGGAGACAGGCTCGTTTAACCCTATCAGGGTCAAGCAGCCCTTCTTATTCGAGCTAATTGAATTAAAGAGACGGAAAGGAAATGCAAAATCAATGGGCACCGATTCGCGCCGTCGCTCAGGCCGAGTGGGATTCTTGAGGATGGGCTTTGGTTGGGTATCCACGCACCAGGGTCATCTGCAGGCAAAAGAATCCACAGATGGGATGGATTGGAGAGGGAAGACGCCGTGGGTGAGGTGGCACTGAGTGCTGCACCATCCTGGGATGAGAAGCTCCCAGCTGCGCTCAGCGCTGCTCCTGAGCCGTGGGCACGGCTCCTTTATCTCCCTTCTGGATTTGAAATGTGGATAAAGCAAAGCTGGCAAGGTAATTATTCCTCACTGTCAAACATTGCTCTTGGTTTGCTGTCTGCAGACAGCTGGAGAGTGATGAATCCCTTTGTGTTTGCATCAGCCTTGGAGTTGCTCCAGGAAAAGGTGCAAACAGGGAAGTTTCGCGTGAACGTGAGCCGTCAGCATGGATCTCACTGCTGCTGTGTCTGAGCTGGAGATGGGGGCTCGTGTGAAGCCAGGGCACCCGACTGCCAAAAAGCAACACGGTGTTGGAAATGCGAATCCCCAGCGTGGGGCAACCAACGGCGTTGCTCACAGAACCCCCAAACCCGCCGTGTCCCATTGAAAGCCTGCTTCACACAGGTGTGATTTTGGCAGTTCTCTCCTCTGCAGTGGGGTCACGGGGAGCTGTGCTCCAAACCCGAGGTGCCACCGACCCACCGCTCCCAGCACTCCTCACCTCCCTACATGTGGGTCAAAGCTGCCATCTGCTCATTCTCTCCTTCCTCTCTCTTGATAGCTCTGACCTGTGATTGTTCTTTTTTTTGTTGTTTTTTTTTTTCCTATCCTTGCAGGAACACAGAAACCCAGAATGGCTGAGGCTGGAAGTCACCCGTTCTGCTCCAAGCTGGGAGCCCAGGGCCGTGCGCAGGACTTTGTGCACATCACAAAGATCACAGACCCCACAGCCTCACTGTATTCAATCAACCACGCTATTATTTTATTCTTATACCTAAATCAGCTCAACATATTATGGGTTTTTTTTGCTCAGACGATGAATGAGGACTGGTGGAAATTCCCATTCGTCAGCCCCAAGGTGTAGTGCTGAGCACTGGCAGCTCAGGACCCGTTTTCGGGGCAGGTTTCGCTCTCTTTCTCATCTTTTCCTGCTTAAAATAAACAAAACCAACAATCTTTCCCTCCCCTGAATCTTGTCCAAATCCATTCCCTGGCCCTCTGCCTCCTTTCTGAATGACTCCATGGGAGTCCTTGAGTCTCAGCATTATTATATTTTATTTATACAGCACAATAAACGCGCGTGGCACCTTCCAGCATACATCAAACAGCAAGGTCCGTTTTCTGATGAGTGCACAATTTGATTCAGGGAAAAAAACACCGTACATAAAACAAACAGCCTCTCAGCCTGGTGAGGAGAACCGAGGGCACTTTGCTTTATTTCCTCAACCCCTAAAACTGAAGCAAGCAGGGGAAAAAGAATCACGGTTTGTAGGCACGCATTTCATCTCACGCAACCCCTGGGTGGAAATGGCTGAAGCTCTGCCACGGCTGCAGCCAAACACCAAAGCGCTTCTGTGTGTTCTGTTGGCTGGGGAGTGAAGAATGGTGGAAAGGGAAACCCAAGGGATTTCATGGAGGCACAGAATCCTGATTTCTCTCAGCATCCGTGTGCTGCAAACCCGGCGAAATGCCGGATATCAGTTAACGAATTGGTTAATTTTGGAATCAGCCTAAGAATGCCTACTGGTAAAGGACAGATTTGTTTTCCAAAGGCTTTCCAAAGAGTGCTTTCTTTGGGCACGGCTGCACTCACCCAAGCAGCAGTGGGTAAACGCAGCTCAGAGGAACAAATGAGCAACGCAGCGCCCCCAGGCATCGAGTTTCCCCACCGATGAGCTCAATCCAAAGCCTTTTCCTCCCTGAAGCAGCTGAAAATCCCTCCTGGGATTCCTGAGATCCTCATCCCCCCTTTCCTCCCGACCTCAGCACCGCTTTGAAGGCGCGAAGGGCCGGCAGCCAACCCCGGAGAACCCAGCAGATATTTTCCCTCTGGTTACAGCAGAATCCACACCGCCAGCGCCGGTTGCACGGCGGCGAGATGTCGATGCGGTGCAGCATCACAGAGGTGACAACGCGACAGCAGCGCTGGGATTTCTCTGCAAGGAATTGCTCATTTCTGTGCCGCGCTGAACACGTCCTCAGAGGTTGAGACGATAAGCCTAAACCCATTTATATTGTCTGAACTACTTCTTTTTGGGGGCTGGGGAATTGGGTATTTTTATTTATTTATTTTTTTCCCCAATCACGGCGTTTCAATCATTCTCAAATTGCTAAGGAGACATTTTAATTTTTTTTTTTTTAATTTAAATTTTATTTAATGAAGTTCCCAGGCAGAGAGAGTTCAGAGATCACCTGGAACACAAAGGGTTCGCGCTGGGTAGGCAAAAAGCCTGCAGCTCCATCGAGGTGCCTATGGCCAATCACTGCCTACCAGCAACTCATGGCACAGAGATGCATCAAGGGAGGGTCGGGTGGGCATGAAGTAAAGGTTCTGCAGCGGAGGATGGTGGGCATGGAACACTGGGACAGCGCTCTCAGATCTTGGGTTTGGATTTTGGGTGCTGGCGAGGGACAGGCTGTGGACTTGATTCCATCCGACTTGGGATGTTCCATGGTTCTATGAATCTTGCACCAGGGCGTTCTGTGGCGCTCCTCATGGCAGCACACGATGATGCTGTAGACTCTGCCCAGGTGGGAGCAATGTAGCCTGGAGAGTTGCTCTCCCCAGAATAAACCTCTCATGGAGGAGAACCAGGAACACGAACACTTCAGGAACTGCTTTGGTTGCTAAGGGACATTCAAGTAGGAAAACCTGCTGCAGGAGGGAAGGGCTGGGCTTTCTGCCCCCATCCCCCTCACGCAGCTCACATCTGTGTCACCCATGGGGCAGGATTTACCCTGCCCCAAGCAACAGGGCAGCACTCGAGGTCACAGTTCAGCCTGCCTCGTGTGTGGCGCAGCCTACAGAGCTCCTCACAACTCATTTTCAATTGAAAATGCTTTGTGCCTGCTGGACTGGGCAACACTTCAACCCCACAGTGCCCACGAGGTGACTTCTGCTTTGAGACCCACAGCAAACTGGGGTGCTGGAATGGTGACCCCAAAAGGGACTTTCCTGTTGGTCATCCCATATTCGAGGACCAAAGGGCAACTCTGCCACATCGACGGGGAGAAGACGCAGTGAAGAGAGCCTGGATGGAGTCACAGGGATCCCTCCACCTCTCCGTGCGTCCCGTGGGGGTTTCCCTGCAAACGCATCCACCGATGGGAATCCGCAGCGGCGCAAAAGGGGGCGAGGGCTGACGGCAGCACAGATCTGATCCTCTCACCTCCTGTCCGTCTGACTCCTGGCCCCGTGCCGCCATCCAGAAGGAAAACTGCTGGAACTGCCCGGGGCTGAGGGCAGAGCTGGGTCCCCGTGTCACCGCGGCGGCCGCCAATCGGTGCCATCTGCCGCAAGGCGACGGCGGGGCCACGCGCTCCGTCAGCTGAGATTTTGAGCACATACTGCCAAATTAGTTACAGAAATGTAATCACATCCAGCCACCAGAGAGAACGCGAGCAGCTGACAGCGCAAAGCAGAGGTGTGCAGGAATGCAGATGGACTGGGATGCGGCCCCGACGCCGCTCAGCGTTAATTGCTCCCCATCGGAGGCTCTCGTTGGGTTGGAGAAGTTCATCTTCAGTCAGTGCCACTGGAGGAGCAGACAGCATTCCGTTATCCCCGTTATCAGGAAGCATCTTCTTGCTGCTTTTTGAACGCAGAGCAGCAGTGCCTCTCACGATGCCTGGCTCGCTCCGCCAGGATCACCAAATTAACTGTTTCCATGTGGGAGTGAGGCTGTGCCGCAGCTCGTACGCCTGTTATTCCTAGTGGAAATAAATAATAATAAAACAGTGATCTCTCTCCATTCCTCCAGACAGATGCTGCTCTGCGGAGCTGTCAGCTTGTCACTCAGCAGTGGTTTCCAAAGGCAACCACGTCAGAGTGGTCCCAGGCAGCGCCTGATGG
Organism: Centrocercus urophasianus; assembly: GCF_019232065.1. NCBI lineage: Eukaryota > Metazoa > Chordata > Aves > Galliformes > Phasianidae > Centrocercus > Centrocercus urophasianus. Next base: position 39,612 of record NW_024885347.1, read on the forward strand.
GTTTTTGATACCAGGCTGAGCTCCCAGGCCAGAGGCAGAGATGCTCCTCGTGGAAATCTTCATTATTCGTCAAATCACAGTGCCAGTGAGGTTGGAAAAGACCTCTGAGGCCACCAAACCCAACCCTCCCCACTATGCCCACTCATGGAATCCTTGAATTATTAAGGTCGGAGAAGATCCACCAAGTCCAACCAGCAGCTCGTCCCCCTGTTCCCACAAACAGAGCCATTAAGGTCAGGAAAGAATTTCAAGATCCCCAATCCATCCCCACCGTGGCCACCAACCACGTCCCTCCAAAAAACCAAAATCCTTTGGCTTAATTTATGAGGTACCAGCAACAAGTCATGCTGGAAAGAAGTCTGTGCACAGACCATCCGCTGCCCTCGATGGTCCCTGTGTGACCACCATGGAGCCTCCATCCTCTTCCTCCCACTGCCCCACGAGAACAGGAGAGTGGGGAGAAGCACACAGTGCCCTGTGCTTGTGGGTGTGCAGTGCAATGCACTGCAGCTCCTAAGGAGCAGCCAGTCTCAACAAAAGAAGAGTCCAAGTGCTCCCTTGGTGTCTGTTTGCGGTGCTTTTATGGGGCCTGGAGGAAAGCAGGGAGGGAGAAGAGGAGCGCTGTCTGCATCCTATGGCCGGGAGCTATGAGGGGATGAGGCAACACTTATCACATTAGAGAACCACACACAGAGCACGGGGCACACCGTGCTCCCAGGCACACGCACGGATGCTTTATAGGGCAGCAGAATCAGCGTTCGCTTTGCCACTGACCTGGATTGCGAGCGCGACGGAGCTCCGGCTCTGCGCTGAGCTCATGGCAACCAACGCACGCTGGAGGCAACGCGTCTCTCATCGCCCCACTGAGCGGTGTGAATGGGGTCAGGCGTCGGGTGGTGGAGTTCCTGTGCTCGGCCAAAGTCCTTTAGAAAAGCAGAATGGGAACAGAGCAAAGGGGAGGCGTCCAGAGAGTGAGTCATGGAGGGGGGGTAAATTAGCAGCTCAATTAGCGCTGGGCTTTAAGGGCTGAGTTTGCTGGTGCTGTCCGGGAAGGCAACATGCAGCTTGCACTAATTTGGCCTCTGTCAGGAAGAGGAATCACCAGCAAGGGAGGAAAAAAAACCTTCTGGGATGAGGAAGCGGTGCGGTGGCAGCGGTCATGGAGCAGCAGGAATCAGCCTGAAATCACAGGGGCACGAAACGCTCTGACAGTTTGGGATGTGAATTTGGAAATGTTATTTCTCCTTTTTTACCCCCTCCACATTTCGGACGTCCTGTTGCAGCACTGCATGCCTATGCCCTCCGGATTCAGGGTTTCTTATAGACTTCAACGTCAGATCCAAGTCGGTGGGGCGGAGATGTGGTCACTGCTTTCTTCTCGTTGATCCTCGCGCCCAAACGAGGGCCTGGGGGCTCCTCCCTGCACACTGCCCATGGGGTGGTGTAGATCCATGCAGATCTTTGAGATCAGCATTCCCAGCTTATTCCAAATGGCTCTAAATGCCTCTGCTGATAGAACTCCCAGCTCTGAACGCTGACCCGTGGATACAAACCAGATCAGGCTGAAGCACTGAGGGGCTCAACCTCTGTCCAGCATTGAGTGAACCCCCATGGATGCCTTGAGGTGCTGAGACCCCCAGCGTTCAGCCCCAGCCCCGCTGCAGGCTGATCATTGCTTTCTTCACCCTGTAAACTGAATGTCTCTGCAGGTCTCAATGGATTCTGAAGGGAATTTAAGACATCCACACTTCAGTTGCTTGCACTTAGCACGATGAACCTCCCTCCTCCAATGCAAAACACGAGAGCCTTCACCTCTCTGCATGCATCTGCTGTGTTTTTCACGAACAGTCAGAGGAATAAAATGGGAATGAGTCACGGAAAAACTTCTCCCCGCAACACAAGGAGAGCAGAAATGCACTGCACTCAGCTTCGTTACCAGCATGGCAATGCCAAATCAAAGCACCGACCACACAAACTGGTGTCAGAGGCACTCCTGACCTTCGCCCAGCAAAGGTCCGCAGGGGGCTCAGCAGAGGATGCTCTGTGCCACGGAGCTCTCACGCTCCGTCCTCCTGCCCCAGCGCTGGTCATTATCTCTTTCTGCAGAGTTGCTCTTTATGGCTGCTGGAATAGCTCTCTGCTGTTCGGGGTTTGCTTGCTGATGCCTTTACTGGGCATCCAGCACATCCAGCCCTTCCCAGGTCCGAGCGTCTCGCCTGCGCTCCCGATCCTCAGCCGTAGCTATGCACAAATTACAGATTTTGCTTGGGATGCAGCGAATAATGGCTGCCCGTAGGAATTCACCTTTTGCCACGGAGTGCCCAGGTGTGCAATTGCACCAGGTTGCATTAAAAGAGGTTGAGAACGATGCACCCTCACACTCGATCCCACCTAACCGTGGACGTGACCGCCTGGTTCTGCGTGCCACGGTGACTCAGTGCTGTCACACCTTGGGGCTGCTCCTTCCAGCCCCATTTATCCACGTTTTGCTGTATCAGAGCTTTCTCATCTCCTTATCCAGGGCCGCATCCCACAGAGGAGGGGTGGAGGAGTCCAAACCTCGGAGCTTTGTGTGATGCTGAGCCCGTTGGGGCGATGGGAAAGCGATGCTCCTTAATTCAGACATCATACCCAAACAGAAGGAGCAGAGCTCTACCTCTGAGCTCTTTTAGCAGTGGTTTTGCTGGGATTTTTCTCCATTCAGTGGTTTCTTTGCAGCATACAAACCTGCAGAGCTTTCCCTTGTAATGTGTTTATAGTCAACCCAGAGCTCCCTGACGTCTGTGTAATGAGCCCCATGTATGTATAATTTAGGATATGTTTAATCTTCCTGCTTTAGTGATAAAAAATTTACTCTTTTGGTTGGTTTGGGGCTCTTTCTAAACTACCACCACTTTTTGTTTCTTCCAGGCTGACCCAGGGATCCCATCTGGTGGAGTCAGGCCGTTCCAGTCGGGATGGGGATTAATTGATGGACCGGAGATGACGACCTTTGTTGAGCTGAGACTGCATCTCTCCGTTATTCCCTATTTCTTTGCTTCAAGTCCTCTCTGTGCGCCGTTTGCTTCCCTCCAACCCGAGATGGATGGAGCGCGGATTTAATGAGGTCGTGTTTTCCCACCAGTTCCATTTGCAGCCATTTAATGTTCAGCTCGGAGCAGGAGATTGAGTTAAAGGCTATTTAAAAGTCTATGATGCAGACAAGCATTCTGCCCAGTCCTTGTTCCTTTACATATTTGTTAATGAGCCTCTCCAGGGTAAAGGTGAGGTTTACGGTTCGCTTCTTGGAGGAGAAGCCAATTTCGCCATCCTGGGTTGTGCTGCTCCTGACACACAGAGCGTGTGCACATTCTGCAAAGGGGTAAAAACAAACAAAAATTCTGGCAAACGTGGTGTTCTGTGCTTGATGGAGACACCGAGGACGGGACGAGCATTTCTGAATCAGGACAGTTCTTCCCCATCCTGGTTGCTGCGCACAGGGGACACAATCGGAGCCAGAATGGAGATGTCTGCTCGGTGTCTTGCACAGTTCCCAGATAAATGGGGACATCAGGGGCTGTCCTGGCAGCTGCACCTTGGTAATCTCCCACCCAGGAGAGAGGGGGCCCGGAGGAGTTCACTTCCTGCACTGGTGAACACATTGGCAGTGCTGAACACATGCACCTAAACTCCTCCGTGGTCCCCAAATGCTCCACAGCTCCAACTCTCCCATGCTGGAGATGTCCCTTGTTTGCACACATCTGTAGGCCTACAGCAGCTTCATGGAACCTTACAACTATAGAATGGTTGGGTTGGAATCTGATTCCAAGCCCCCTGCCCTGGGCGGCGTTGCCAACCGATAATTTGAGCACCAGATCAGAGTGCCCAGAGTCCCTTCCCAGACCTCATTTAAGGGTTGGCAATGGAGGTGAGGGTGTCTTATGGACATCCCTGCGCACCTGAGGCCTTCTGAAGGTAAGCAGCTTCTTTATTTCTGTGCCCACAGTTGTTGCATCTGAGCAAACCCTCACTTGTTGCAGCCTTGTTGCTCTGCTGCCGTTGCTGTGCTTTCCATTGTGTTGCACCTGGGGGTGGTGCTGGCAGTGCTGAAGGCTCTAACTGGCAGCCAAATGGCACTGCAGCGCCTGGTGATGAGTCAAGGAGGACCCATGAGCAGAGCAAAGCTTGGGCAGTGCAGTCCTGGAGTCACACCAGTTCCACCCCAGTGTCTCCACCCTCTCCATATCTCGTATTCTGCCCTATCTGCTCCCAAAGCACTCAGCGTGTTGACACGTGGCACTGCTCTGAAATCCTCAGCCATGCAGTGCGGGGACCCACGCGCAGCATCCACCAAGACCCCACGGCGTCCCACCCCCAGCTCACAGCTCAGACCTCCGTGCGCTGCTCCCATAGAGGATGGCGGATATGGCCAGCCCTATTCCGAGGGCTCTGTAGTTTGAAGGCACTGCAGAGGGAAATCTCTCTGCCACGTCCCTTTGGACCCTTTGAAGCTCTTTTACTCCGCGTTCTGACTCTGCTGCTGTCAGGTTATTCGCTTTTTCTCTGTCAAAACCTTTTTATTCACTGGGAGTCTCAGCAGGGTTCTTTGCTGGTTAATATTGCTGATTAAATTCCGTCGTCTCCAATGTAAATATTCAGAGACTTTCCCGTCTTCCCACCATTCAAACAGTGCAGAGCATGCGGGTGGTGTAGGAATTAATTGGAAGGGACTGAATCAGAGCAGGGCACGCGCAGACGGGGACAGGTGGGACACTTAGGAACGCCACCAGGGCCCCAAGCAGCTCCCAGACCTCCTGCCCCATAACGTCGATGGGGAGTGCTGTGCCTGAAATCCAGCGCGGGGAGGAAGCAGAGCGAGGCGATGGTGAGAAAACCCCTCTGTGCGTCCTGCCTTTCATTGCAATGGCAGCGCTTGGAGCCGCGGGGCAGGTGAGGGCAGTGACTCAGCCCTGGCGCTCCTCCAGCCCCGCTGCCTCCAAGAGAAGAGCTGGGGGAAGAGCTGCCCCTCCTGGCACCGTTCCTCCCCATCTGAAGGATCCTTCTGGGACTGAGCCGCTGACTTCAGCCCTCACCACCCGCTGGGGTTTATGAAGCGCCGTTGAATATTTCATTCAGTGCAAGGATCTGCCCCAAGGACCTGATGCTGGAGGAGGCAGAAGCTGGAGGTGGTCTCAGGCGAGAGCCAGGCTTCTCCCTAAAACCCATTTCTCTGCAGCTTACAGCAATAATTCCTCTCCTGCTTATGGGAGAAAGCAGACGCTCCTTGAAGGGCTTTACCTCTCGTGTCAATGGGAGAGCACTCCTAAAGAGGGTCATAAATCTCAGATAAACGCTGAGCAATGAGAGCGAAACGTGCTGGGGGCTGCGGGGAGGGGATGTCACCTCTCCAAAGCAAGGGATGGATGTGGATTGCAGCAAACCTCACCCTGCAAAGAGGTTCAGGGGGATTTTGCTCAGCCGGTGCCCGTGGGGCAGCATCCTTTTGATGTAAACACCCAACCTTGGGCCGTTTTGCTGGAGCCCCACAGCTCATTTTCTCCCCATCCTCCTCCATCAGGTCGTACCGCCTGTCTCCGGGCAGAGGAATGGCATTCTTTTCCCTGCTGTACGACAGACCATAAATCCTGGTGAGTATCGATCCCAGTGGCCAAAGGCTGACATTGCTTTGCCAAAAGGGGAGTGCAGCATGGCACGTCGCTCCGGCGCGACGCGGAGGAGCTCTTATTGATTCCGCTCCGCGTCGCGAAGCCCTTCCCCTTTCCTGCATTAAGGGCTAATTTTAGGCTGAGATGATGTGGTAATGGGGTTGTGCTCATTGTGCTGCAATTCCCGTCCACCCCTGGGTGCCACCACTGCGTCCTCCGATGTCCCTGCCTCTCCTGTTCTGTCCCCAGGGGCTCTGCATCCCCTCTCCTCCACAGAAAGCACCAGAAACATGGAGGAAACTCACCCCCCATCTCATCGTGCTCTGCTCGCTCCGACCTGCTCCATCTTCACCGCTTTCCTGCTCCCCTCGAGCAAAGGCCTGGGCTTAAATGCAGCTCCAGGTGGTGCAGAGGAGGAAAAGCTGCCCATTGCCGTGGCTTCTTACAGCTCTACCAACCAACGGAGCAGCAATCGGATCCGGCTGCGACCCAAAGACGTCGCATGGTTTGGTGCCACCCTGACCCCAACCACGAGGAATGTCCAAAGTCTGCGGATCGGGGAGGGGGAAAAGCATCACCTCAGCTTTGCAGAGCTCTAGAAAACTTTGGCGTGGGAATATGGAACATGAGCCACTTGTCATCGCTTGGACAGCAGCCGGACTTTGGCCAGAACTGGCAGCGCTTCGAGCCCGTGCTGACGATGTAGGAATCGGCACCAACTCCAACTTCAGCCACTGCTGAGCCAGAGCTGCGAACTTCTGCTCAGCTCTTTGATTCCTTCTCCTGCCAGCAGCTCCGTGGAGCAGCTCCGTTTGCAATTTGATCTGAGAGCAGTTAATTATCGGTGCTGATTGGGCATCATATGCTCCTGATCTGTGGAAATCAGAAACAAGACTCTTTGTCAGGGATGGAGTGCAGCTGCTGTCCCAGACCTTCAACTATGGCGGAGAGGAACACGCTCCATTTTTTTGGTCTGTAGGCAATGAGGGGTTTTGCAATGGTGGAAGAAAGAGGTTAGAAGTGACCCAAGCACAGTGAGACTAAGCAGAGATGCCGAGTTGCGGTGATTAATTGAAGAACTTAAAACCAGCCATCCCTGGTCCATCCATCACCATCTTAACAGCAGGCAGCAAAGGAAGGGCATAAGAGCAGGAAAGCATCCTTCCCAGCCCCCTGCAGGCTGTGGCTCGGGGATTCCCCATGCCCAAGATGGTATCTCCAGGTTTAATGGCCCTTGATGTGTTTCTCGTCCATTAATTCATCCAGCTGCTGTTGAGTCCACGCAGGCTGGTAGCATCCACTGTCCTCACCTAACCCTGTGCTGGGCATTTCCTTCGGGTTGCTCACAAAACTGGGACAACGTTGGAAACTCAGAGTGCCCCTTTTCTCCTTGCAGTTCTTTCTAGGTTCCAGCTGAGGAGTGTGCTGGATGCACAGTGGATGGGATCCAGCCAAGCAGAGGCAATGCGAGGACGCAAAGCAACTGCAGAAATGCTCGAGTTTGTCCCATCCTCAGCCTCAGCCCGTGCTGCTCTAGGGCTCCAATGGGGTTGGACCACCCACATCCTCAGTTATCCTCATAATGTTCATCTCTGCAGCTCACGGTTTGCTCTTGGTCCAGGCTTGTGGCCATGGTAGGGCACCGAGCAGATCATTTCTGCAGAGTTTCCACCCAGAGTGAGGCACGGTCAGGTCTGTGAGCACTTTATGATATCCTAGAACCTTGGAATCATGAATCCTAGAATCCTGCAACCGTGGAATACCTCAAGTTGGAAGGGACCCCACAGGGATCAAGTCCAGCCCTCACTGGTCCTCCCTTCATAGCAGGCTTGGATGAGGCTGCAACAAAGCAGCAGGACAGGGGGGCTCACACCTGGGACCGGGGGAACGGATTCACCCTCTTTCCCCATATTTCCTTTTGCACACTGTATCTCCCAGCCCTACAACCTCCCTGGCTCTCTATTTATATCAAAGCAGCGTGCAAGCAGGGAGCAGCGAGCAGACCTATTAGGGAGGGCTAGGCTGCTATAAATAGTGCCATCAGTAATTAGCTGCAGTAATTAGCTTTCCTATTCGTTAACTTGGAACGCACATAAACAAGGACTGGCAAGATGAAGACAGAGGTACTGAAGCCCCCCAGCCAAGGGGGTTGGGTGATGTTGGAGTGCTGCCATGCTGCTCCCCAGCCAGGACACAAATGAGGGCACAGCCGTGTTGCACCTCTTCCTCTCTCTGGTCATTTTATTAGCTCAATTACCATCCTCCAGAACGCCCAGGTTGCAATGCAGCGTGGCTCAGGCACGCTCTGCTCCCTGTGGATGCGTGGAGCGGATGCAAAGCCCCGGCACAGCGGGTCCCTGAGCCCTGGGTTCCTGCCAGCCCACCCACCACCCGGCTTCCATCCGCCTGTTCCCATCTCCCCCTGCTTCTGGCCTCGGTTTTCCAGCTTGCTGGGTTCTCTCCCCTGCTGTTCCCCGGCTGCTGCTCCCTGGGAGCGATGCTCACAGGCACCAACCCGGCCATGGCCGTGTGAGAGACTTGGTGCTGGATCTGTGGAGATCAGAGCAGAGCTCACAGGGCTCTTCCATGAGATCCTGGCGAGGAGATCCTGGTGAGGATCTGCGTGACCTGGAGGTCCCAGGTGACCAGTGGTGGGACAACAGTTGACCACAAGCCAGCAGTGTGCCCTTGTAGGCAAGAAGACCAGTGACCAACAGCTGACCAACAACGGTTGACCATGAGCCATGATGGGGAAAGCCTGAAAGCCTGCATGCCCAGGGCATGGAGGGTGCTGTGGGGATGCCCAAACACCAAAAATATGACCCAAAAAGGTTCATTTTAAGGCGTCTTCTTTCCTGCTTGCCTTCACATTGTCATTTCCAGCCAAGGATGGAGGTTCTCATGGTGCCACCAACAGGTTCCAGGGCATGCAGCCTGTGGAAGGAAGCAAAAGGAAGGTCACAAACCTTGGGGAATTTGGCTTCCCTTTAAGACAACGCTCAGTTGAGAAGGGTGTGTTGGAACTGCAGACCCACCAGCAGTGTCAGAGGAGGCGTTTGGCTCCCAGGGCATCTCTGTATAATGGCACACTGTTGCCAGGAGTTTCCCAGATCTGCAGCTGTTACAGAGATCATTTGTTCCAAAATTGCTCCTTTTAGAGCTGCTGAAAATCCCCGCTTCTTAAGGCACTTTGTTTCTCCATCACATCAGGAGCTCACGCTGTCGCTGCGTCTTAATGCCTCTCCTATGCTCCCTATCTCAGCCCTGCAATCCCAGCTTCCTGCTCTCTCTTCCCAGCAAAATTCTGGGGACTTCCATGCATTCCACACAAGGACATTTCCCCGCTGTCCCTAATGTTCCCCTTTCCCAGCTCTGCCCCCTCTCTCTGCATTATCCCCACACGCAGCTCCCGAAAGAGCTCCGCTCTGTTTGTCTGAAAGGTTTTCAGGCTCTGAGAGGGGCTCATCCATCAGCTGGAGATTTGGCAGCATTCCTGGGACTGTCAGTTCCCAAGAACAAACAGCTGCAAAGGCACCATCCTCTTCCCGGAATCGGGGAGGAGCACACATGGCTTCAGCCCATTGCAGAGAAACAGCCAAGCAGCAGAACTGCTGCCCTCGAGCCAGCAGCGCTCAGCTCAGGGGCTGCTGCTGAACCGAATCGGTCCCCTGTTGTCCCCTGTTGTCCCCTATTGTCCCCTGCTTGTCCCCTGCTCCTCTCAGGATCATCACCCCCATCCCCATGGCGTGCTCAGAGCTGTGAGCATGACAACTCGTGCTCCCAGCAAGGACGCTGGATGTGTGTCCTTAGGACAGGACAGGACACAGATGCCTGGAGCCACACGTGTGACCAAAGTCTTCCCTGAATGCATCCCAGGCACAAGTCCTCCCCATGGCTGCTCTGAGCACACCTTGCTCCACGCATCCTTGCTCCCATCCCACTGCTGGCACCCGGCCGTCTGCTGGCTCTGCAGCTTGCCCAGCCAGGACATCTCTCCGTCCCAGGAAATTAAACGTGGCTGGGGCTGTTCTGCAGCACTGATACCTGCTGGCCTCACTCGACCCATCGCCGTCAAACCCTTCTGCATCCTTTGCAGCCAAACCCAGCACACAGCTGTGCTCTTGGGCACAAAACCTCCATGTGCACACCCAGGGAGCACCGTTCAGCTGTAACCAAACCCACCTGGAGACGGTGCTATGGCCCATCCAGCAGCAATCCCTCAGTCAGCTCGCTCCAGCAGGCGTTTGGCTTCTTTATCTGCAAGGAGAAAACAGAATAACCAACCCCTGCCCCTGAGTGCAATGCTTTCTGCTTGCAGGGAGGAAGGCACAGACCCCCAGGGGCATGGGATGCTCCCAGCAGGTCGGTGAGCTGGAAGCAGGAAGGTTGTGCCACTGGGCAATGTGTGTTCCCACGGAGGACTTTAGCGTGCTCTCCTCAGGGAGGAGCTGTGCTTTTAGATATTCTGCATTCGAGGGAAAACCACTCAGTTTTTTTTTTATCCAGGCGAGTCCCCTTGGTGGCGGTTGCTGCTTCTCCATCCTCACAATGGAGGCTTTGCAGTGCACTGTTTGCCTCCTACCCCTCTGCAAGGGTGAGACCAAACTGAAACTCCCTGTGCCAACAGCGTGTAGATGGCAAAGCACCCAGGGCTGACACCAGCTCTGGCCTTTGGAGAAGTTCACAGCTCACTGATTCCCAGCACAGCTCTGCTCTCACCACTGATGGGAAGCTCTTATCACCACCGTCTTCCCTTCGCAGCACTTTTCTTCCATCCCAGCTCCTGCTGTGCCTGCCGGGATGATTGTTTTGATTTGGGTTTCTCTATGCCAGCTCAAGGGGGGCTGCCCTGCACGGACAGCTTGGCACCACGCAGAGCACTCACAGCATGAGGGTCCTTCTATCAGTGCCTAAGAAAAGTGGGTAAAGAGTACAGAAGGGAGACAGGGAGGTCCCTGCCTGGGGGAGCTGGACGTGGTGTGGGGTTGGGTCCTCCAGGAAAGGTCCCCAGTTCTGAGAACAGCCATGGTGCTCCCTGGGGGCTGGGGAGTCCCAGCTGGTACGGCCCCAAGGATGCTCCGTGATGCCAAAGTTCCTGCCAATATCAATCCCAAAAACACTTACTGCTCTCCCTTCTTCCCCACGAAGCAGGATGCAGTGGGGTTGGACACAGTGAGTGGGGAGCAGAGCTGAGGAAGAGGAAAATGTAACCACGCACCCAGAGAGATCACGCAGCATCTGTGCGCTTCTGGACGGCTGAAGGCAAAGCTGGAGGTGATGCCCCTTTCTGCAGGAGGGAGTTAAAGAAACCCTTTTTATTTCTCTTCCATCTGAGCTGTCTCTTCAAGAAATCTCAGCTCAGCATTTTAGTCCATGTCACAACACAGCTTGGCTTGCGTTGGGTTTAATAGCCTCTTGGTTTCTTTGGAAGGAGAGCAGATCAAGACAGATCGTCTCAAAGCTCTGGCCAGCTCTGCCTTCCCATTTATTTGAACCAGAGCAATTCACCTGTCAAGTGAGAGGTGCCCAGAGCAAGCAGAAACACTTTTCAGCCTCCAGTGACTGTAAAAGAAGTCAAGGCATCGTGCTGAGCGCCCACGGATCTGTCTATCCATGCACACCTACACACAGCAGCTCAGCCTGGAGTGGATTCACCTCGCCAGCCCTGTGCCACCTGGGGGATGGATCCCCCCTGGAGGAGACTCTTCCGTTGCTGTGCTGACTCATTTTTGACCCTTTTTCAGCTTGCTGATCCCTAATGCTCTCGGTTGGTAGAGGGAGGCACTGTTATTTGGGCAGGGCTCATCCTCAGCACTGGATTTCCGTTGGGACCCAATGGGTCACGTAGGCAGCAGCTCTCCAGGAGCTGCGCTGAGCCCTTCCTGCAGGAATTGCCACCAAATCTGCTGGCCTAAAGTCAAAGCAACGCTGATCCAAAGGGGAGCAGAATCACAGCACCAGGAGGGCTGACGGTGCCGAGTGCCGCCGCTCCAAAGTCACCGGATGGAGAAAACCAACGTGATCCGGCGCCGACCCGAAGGATTTCTGCTCCAAAGGAGGAGTCCATCAGCTGGAAGTGACACAACTCTCTTTGTTCAGTGCTACGAAGCGCCGGGATGGAAATGCTGGCTGTAAATACGGCGGGGAAGCAAACACCGTGGAGGGAGAAGACCTATTTAATCCAAAGCGCAAATTGGCACAAGAATAAATAAATATAAATTCGCCATGAACGTAGGCTGAAAATTAATGGGATTCTAACCACCAGAGAAGTGTTGTGCTGAAACAACCTCCTGACAAGCAAGGAGCCGTACTGATTTCGGGATGGCTTTCGAGCCGTTCGTAGTTCACCAGAGGACAAGGGCAGTAGTGGACAACGCTTTTAATGCCTCAGAAATCTGTATATACAAACAGTGGAAGCAGAACAAACAGGAGGAGCTCGAATTCTTCCTACAAAGCAAAATTCTGATTTAATTGGCATAACAGGGGCTTGTTGGGATAAGTTCTGTCTGGAATATTAATATCCAGAGGCAGAGAAAGGGCAGACGAGGAGAAAAAGGAGGCGGTGGGGAGGACAGGTAACGTCCCCTGGGTGTGTAATGGTCTCTGAATAGGGACTGGAGAAGGAAAAGTGGGCACTGCTGGAGCAGAGGCAGAAAACGAAGAAAAGGAAACAGAGCAGCCATTCTAATGGGAGGTTTGCAGCCTACTCTGGAAGATGGAAGGTGGTGGCAGCGAGGGATTTCAGCTGCCTGGGATTGCTTGACAGGGATCCTGTACAGCACGCATTGCTCGGCAGATTTAATGACTGTGTTGGTAGAACAAGAGGTAAAACAGACAAATGAAAGCTCTGAAGCTGCCTGTGTTTGCTTCTGCCCAAAAGGAAAGGCTGACAGGAGAAAAACAGCCTTGGAAATGGGTGAAAGCAGTGAGGATGAGCCCATGGGAGGCAAACTTTCCATGGTGCCAACGTGGGCACTGATTTTTCGACATCACCGAGTTCGTACGGAGTTGAAAGGTAGGAAGGGAAAAGCGTTGCTCAGGGTTTGGGCCGGATGGACAAGAGGAAATCAAGGAACGATGGACGAAACCTGAGGGCCCCTCGAGATGAGCCACAACCTCAGACTCCCCAACAACTGCTGACAACAGATGGAGGGCGGCGGAGCCAAAACGGCGTTGGGAAGCGGCAGTCACGAGCACGAGGCTCCCTTTGCTTTTTGCCTTTGCTAAAAAGGGAATGACTCCCGCGAGCTCCGGGGATAGAAGTGTGAAATCTTCAAGGAGATGACAGGAGGAAGGAATAGATTGAAAGTCCCTGGATGAGGTGGGTTTGGGGTGGGAGAGCTCCTGACCTCGTAGATCCGGAGCCTCCAAGAGCCATCCCAGCACCACGGGGAAGATGCTGCTTGCAGGGATTTCCATAAAGCTTTTGACGCCGCCTCGTGTGACATTCCTATAAATGAGGTGGAGAAAGGCATCTAAGTTAAGCTCCTCTAAATCAAGTGCAAAACCAGCTGGAAAATCTACTCAGGAGATCGTTGAGCTCAGAATAGGAAAATATATCAAGTGGAAATCTGGCCTGGGCTTAGCGTTATTCGGCGCTCTCATACCTGGCTTTCAGGACAGCATGAAGGCGTTCCTTGTTAAATCTGCAGGTGGATCAACCTGAAAGCCAGCATTAAGAATCCAGCCTTGACAAACGGCGAGAAATTTGTCAGAAATAAACATGAAAATCGAGTTAAATCAATAAATAGGCTGCAGTTTGGGAGGGATGGGTGCGGGTTTCTGCAGCCAGGTAAGAACAGCCCCTCTCAGGAGTGCGGACTGGGGGACAAACTGAGCGGTGACAGCTCCAGGGTAACACAGGTGGCCACAGGTGGGACCACGCCATGCAAGAGCATCTAAACCTGCTCACCAGGTGGGATCGGGCAAACTCTGCATGGAATGCTCCTTCCCTGCGCCCCGCTCTTTGGACGACAGCTTCCTCGTGGCTCATCTCCAGGCTGTGCTGCACCCGCTGCCTCTCCCCACCTCCATTCAGCCTGGGCATCGTTTCTCAGGGCTCTTCGTTCTCCACTCCTGGTAATTTTCCTCTGAATAATCCTCGGAACGCGCTGCCTTATTTTTAATGGCGTTGCGATGGTCTGAGCAGAGATGCGTCGCATTAACATGTAAATAACACCGTATTAATCTCAGCTACAAGGTGGATGCGAGGCACTTCGTAAGGATGCTTTCTCCCACAGGGATGACAAAGTGTGTTTGTTTCTCTATAATTACAAGCGGGAGAACACCTCCACACTTCACACTTCAGCTCTGCTCGTCTATTTATTGCAGTTTTGGCAAATTCATATGTCACTGCACAGGACCCTCTGGTTTGGATTTCTTGGCTTTTTGGCTCAGCTTTGTCTATTTTGCTGTTCTGAAGATTCAGTGGCTGGGGAGGGTTTGTTGTTTGTTTTCTTTTTGGCTCCCTCCAACACTTGGTCAAGCATTTGTGTCCCCTCGTGAAGGGCTGCAGCCCTTCATCATTTATCCGATGAAGGGTATCTTAGGGAGACTGAATTAAGCATTCCTCCTCAGCATTAAATCTGCAGCATATTTCAAAGACCTTTTTTTTTGGTGCCTCCTGCAGCACTGCAGAGAAGAGGAATCCTTCATCTTAAAGATCCTGGGGGCGATTTCCCCGAAACACGGAGGGGAAAGGTGGAAGATGGGATGCAGATCGGTCCAAGTATCACTCGTGGCACCCATGCACCGTTTTTGGTCCTGGAGCTCATCCCAGCAATAAGGTGCTGCCATACAGGTGAGCCTTTCAGGTGTGTCAAACACAAAATGCTGCAGGAAAATGCAAAGCAAGACAGGAAGGAGCATCTGCAAGGATTCAGGTGCCACCGACCATCTCCGAGGCCACGGCGCAGTGCAGGAGCCCCGGGTCTGGGGGTGAGTCCCACCCTCAGCACAGCCTTCAAGATTTTGGTCTGTTTAATTCAGCATCAAATGCTTATCCATGTGCTTAAGGCCACCCTGAGCCAACTCAGCAGTACTGCTGGAGTCTGGACCTGGTGAAGCTTCTCCAGAACAAACACGAGCCCAGCAGAACCTCAGGACTTGTGATGAGGATTCACCTTCCTACACACCCTGACCTCCTTGAGGGTCTCCACGAGGGTCTCCTTGCAGTGCCTGTATGTCCCTCAATGCCAATTTTTGGGATGCAGGACATCCTGCCGAGGACAGAGAGACCAGAAGACCTGTAGGATCTCTTCAGGGCTCCGGATGCAGCCCCAGGAAGCTGGAACTGAGCAGAGCTTCACAGGCAGGGTTGTGTTGGACCATCCCAAACAACGCTGCGCCGTTGGGAAGCACCGACCCTCCCAGCTTACTTCCTTTTCCTGCAGATGCGTTGAGCGCTGTCAGCCCCAGCGCCGATCTTCACACCACTCTGCACTTAATTCTTCCCTGCGAAAACCACTCTCGTCTTCGCTCCCCGTCCTTTAGCATGTTATTACACCCTGCAAACGCTTTTCCCCTTAAGCCACAGCCGCTAAATTTCCTTCAGAGCTGCTACAGAAGAGCTTTTCCCACACTGCTGCGAGTCCAAATGCCCGCTGTCACCTGGAGCCCCCTCGTCAAACAGCTGCTGATGCCTCTGGGATGCTGCAGGAGCACTTTGGGTGAAGTCCCTGCCAACGCCACCCATCCCTCGAGGCTGGCGATGCTTTCTGGCCACCTCTTCCTTTTTGCCATCTACACGATTTCAGGCAGCTGGAACTGCTCTGATGAGTCTTTCTGCAAGCTTTCAGACCCATCTGTTCCTGATACTCCCTGCCTCCCTTCGTATCAGAGCCTCCAGAGTTGGTATTTAACACTCGTTAGCTTTCCCTGATTCCATTTTGATGTAAATACCCACTCATCGCGTTTTCCTAAGGAGAAACTGTTGGTGGTTTCCAGTTCCCCTGCACTGAAATGCTGTGACCCTTCTGCAGGGAAGGCAGTGGAGAGCTGGAGAGGCTCTGAAGCCCCATTATTTCTTGTGTGCCAAAGGGCACTGAGTGGGTTAAAGCACCGCTGTTCAATCCCATGGCGCAGAGACCTGTTGGGGTCTCTCTGACAGCAGTGCCACCGCCTCCGGGAGGTGACATTAACCCCACGTGGGCCTCTGTCAGCAGAGAGCAGCTCTCAGGCCAACAGGCATCTCCAAAAGCAGGAAGGTTTCCCTCTAAGACATGCCCTGCCTTCACCCCTCTTAGCTGGGTGCCTCCTTCCAGCTTTCTTG
Organism: Centrocercus urophasianus; assembly: GCF_019232065.1. Taxonomy (NCBI): domain Eukaryota; kingdom Metazoa; phylum Chordata; class Aves; order Galliformes; family Phasianidae; genus Centrocercus; species Centrocercus urophasianus. The sequence goes on from NW_024885347.1 coordinate 55,527, forward strand.
CTTCCCAGAAAGGCAAGGATGGAGGAGATGGACGAGGTGCCAACACAGAGCCTTAGGAGTGCGCAGCAGCACAGGGAAACTGAGGCCCTGTGAGTCCTGATGTCCCACCATCACACGGATGGACCTCAGTGGTGCTTATGCAGAAGGGCTGGAAAACATCTCAGCTGCCACTGCGAGACCAAAGAGATGCTTTGTCCCCTGCAAAAAACGTCACCAGAATATTGGCAGCTCCTTTTGGAGTGATCTTAAGACCCGGATTGCTGCTGTCTGTAAGGAGGGCACCCTTTGCTTCACAGAGAAGAAAGAAGAAACCCAGGGGTTTCCAAACCTTGGAGGCTTCCAAACCTTCAGGATGGGAAGAAACATGAATCCCTTCCAGCGAGAAATTCTGGAGATGAGTGGGAATCCCTGTCCTGATGGAAGATAGAAAGCTGAGCAGACTGCCTGGGGCTGCCAAGGCAGATCTAGGGGGGGAAGTGAGGAAGTGAGAATGGAGCCAGGAGGTCCAGCAGATGGGAAGAAAAATATTTCGGTGCCAATATTTAGAAAGGTAAATGAGAAGAGTTGGGTAATTACAGGGCTGTCAGTCGGACGGGGAGCAGTTGGCCGTTCCGTTGGAGCTCACAGGAGGCAGATTTCATCACCACGGCCCGTAATCCTGATGGAATGATAGATCTGGGTGATAAACTGATGACTTAACGATAATTAAATGTGAAGAGCGTTTCGCGCGCGACGTCGACCGTGAAATTCCAGTGATAAAACCAACGTCAGCTCCAGCAGAATGGTCTGGGAGCAGCACGACCTCTGGGTCCCCATCTGCCCTGCATGTGCCACCTCCAGGAGGTCCCCAGAGCATCTCCAGCACACACAGCTCCGTGCTGAGCAAACAGCATGGAAACAACCCTCAATCGCATCCCCGGGATTCGTCTCAGCCAACCGTGACCGCGTCCGACGCCGGCATCTCGGCTGTCACCTTGGACTCTGTCTGGGAGCAGATTGCATCCAGGCGTGATGTGGAGAGCGTATGGAGGGGCTCTGCTCGGATCCAGGAGGGAGAGGGGTGCTCGGCTTTGTGCCAGCGCTGAGGTTCAGCTGTGCAATGGAGCGGCTTTGGATGTTTTGGGGTCTCGCAGGCGTCCCCGCGGCGCTGGCGGATCCAACAGAGGGCCTAAGGGAGAGTCATAGCCAGACACCGCAGCCTGAATTCAGACGTTGGTGTGGAGGGAATAAAACTGAGCCCTCGAGGTGGGGTGGGCGATTGGAGCAAAGCCACGTCTGCTCCCCAACCCACAGACAGTTCTGCCCCCCATGCTGAGGTCTGTGACGAGCTCTGCATCCAGCATGGGATTCCTGCAGCTCTGCATCACAGCCTCCATCCTTGGGGTGACCTGTTTGTGTCTCACATCCCTGGGGGTCTCATTCTGGGCAAGGAAAACCCCAGCGCAGCCTTCTGCAGAACCCCACAGCAGGCTTTGCACCTTTCCAGCATCCTCTTGTGTCAGCCGCAGCTGCAGGAGCTGAAGGGGACGTGAAACGCAGCTGTTGCTCAGAGCAATGGAACCAGCTACCACTTCCCTTGCTGAATTTCAAAGGAAAAAAAGCAATGTTAGCCACCTATATCCGTTGCAACCCAAGCGTGCAGGACTGGGATGCGTGCACATTGCCCATCAGTGCGGGGGGAGCCATGCTGGGCACAGAGCAGGGATGGAATCAGACTGCCCAGCTCCCCGCAGGGATGCACACATGGCACAGTGCTGTGCCAGGCAGCCTCTCCTATCTCCTGTAGGCAGACCAGCCTGCAGGTATCCCACTTCCTGGGCACGTATTCAAAGCTCTGGGATATTGCACACATATTTTCTCAGCTCCACGTGACGGTGCATTTGGAGCGCTCAGAGGGAATCTGGCTTTGCAGGGCACAGGGACTGCAGGAAGGTTGTTTTGCTTTTTTTTTCCTGCTTCCAAGATGGCCTCAGGGAAGAATTGGTCGGAAAGCAGCTCCTCGAGGCACGGTGTCATAGGCTGCCATGGAAATTTGCTCTTCAGAAAGTCGAGGTGGCACAGAGCGCTGCCGGACGATGCTCTGGGATGCTGTGACTGCAGGCAGCGCGTGGGCTCACAAGGAGACATCAGTGCAGGGGACATCACAGATGGAAACCTGGGCTGGGCCCTCAGCAAACACAGCAAAGAAAACACAAAATATCACTGTTGGCAAGGGCACGTGCCAGAATACCCCGACCTCAGCTTCCTGCTCCAGCCTTCCAAAGCCTCTTGCTGCTGGCAGATAAGTGACAAATCCAATGGCTGCAGGCAAGGCTCAGCCATGTCACAGCAACCCAAAATCTGGGACTGCACCCAGCGCCATCCTATGGGATGCGCCCCATTTCTGCAGGAGGAAAACAGCCCATAGGGAAGGCAGTGGCACCAGAGACCGGAGTGCCTACCTGGTGCGCAGCTCAGAGCTCTGCCAGGAGCACATCATCAGCTGGGAACGATCTCAGAGAGGAAGCAATTAAACTGCTCTCCCTTTTCATTTTGCCACTGGTGTGTTCTCCAACACAGGGCTCTCCCGTGGAGATGTGGAGAGCCGTGGGCTGAGTGAGGGTAGGATGGGTCTGAGAGGTGTTTGTCGGTGTTGGTGTCTCAGGTCAGCTGAAGTGACTGCGCCTGAGGGTTCATCTGTGGTCAGCAGGTTTGTAAATCCATCAGCGCACGCACACAGCTCGCACCAGGAGCTCCCCAAGGACTCTACAGGTGCAATCTGGATCCCTAATAAGCTTTAGGCATGGGGTCTATTACCTCTTACTGGAGGGAAGGGAGGAATAAAAGCTCCATTTCCAGTTAGTCACAGAGATGTGATCGACGCATTCGCGTTAATGATCTGTAGGAGTGCAAATGGCACGAAGTCTAAAGAGACACAGAGAGGAGGAAATTATGGACTGTGGGTGCCCCACAGCCCCATCTTCAGCCCTTTAGGGCTAAGGAGCACTTCTGTTTCTTTCCACAGTCCTAACACCATAAAATCCCAGTGTATGAATGGGGTTCAGGCTCCAGATAGCAGGAGAGAACTGTGCCATATCCCTACCTGGCAGGGTCAGACTTTGCATTCTGTGCTTGCAGGTACAGATGCTGCAGGCTGCCATTAGTGCAGCTTCAGCAGGGTAATTTTTCACACGTCTGCCACGAAACAACAGTGCATTTAATACACAAGATCCTGTGCAAGCATCAGCATCAGCAGTTTAAGCACTGCACCTTGACTCCATCAAGGCATAGAGTGAGGGGGGAGGACAGACGGACAGAGCGCCTCCCCAGAGTCCTCCCGTCCACCCCAGCTTTACCCTCAGCCACCCTACGGCTGCATTCAGTCCCCTCCCACAGGGCAGCTCATCACAGGGAGCCATCAGCCCTTCCCCACGCGTGTTGAGGCCATGGGAAGCAGACCCTGCTGACCCACAGCCCCTCACCCCACTGCTGCTGCAGCCATCCCAGCAGGGAGCCCCGATTCACACGGTCTGATCACCGTCAGCCCCACGGGTGCTCGTTGCCTCGTGGTCCATTTGCTCATTTCTCCCAGATGCTCTCCTGCACCTCCAGCGCCGGGCTCCTCTCTGGGTGCATCTCTTAAGCCTTAACACAAACCCTAACACAAACAGCAAACCCCAACCCAAACCCAAAGCCAAACTCAAAGCCATGCTCAAACTCAAACCCAAACCCAAATTCCAACCCAACCCAACCAAAGCCAAATCCAAACCCAAACCCAAATTCCAACCCAAACCAAACCAAAGTCAAATCTAAACCCAAACCAAACCAAATCCAAACCAAACTCAAACCCAAACCCAAACCCAAACCAAACCAAATCCAGATCAAACCCAAACCAAACCAAACACAAACCGAAACCCAACCCAAACCCAAACCAAACACAAACCAACCCAAACCAAACCCAAACCCAAGACCAAACCAAACCCAAACCGAACCCAAACCAAACCCAACCCAACCCAACCCAAACCAAACCCAACACAAACCCAACACAAACCCAACCCAACCCAACCCAAACCAAACCCAACCTAAACCCAACCCAAACCCAAACCAAACCCAAGCCCAAACCAACCCAAGACCCCTGCTCTGTACCTCTCTCCCCCAGCTCTCCCTCTGCACCGTTGGCAGAAGGTCTCTGGGCTGAGCCCTGCCTGGCTGAGCCCACTGAGCTCTCCTATTCACTCCTAGCGAAGGGCTCACTTTGAAGGGATAAACAGCCTGATTAAACTCACAGCTCTTCCTCCCGAGCACTGATTCTCTTTGAAGGATACAGGCAAAGCCAGAGCGAAAGCAATTGCTAACAGCAAATCCACTGCTGACTCCTCCTGAGAGAGAGAGCCCTGTGCAGAACGGGAGGAGGAGAGATGGAGCGGAAAAGCTCGTGGAGCTTTGCTTTGTATCAAATAATCTCATTATTGCAATTTCAGAGCTAAATGGTAAATAGGCAGAGCTGCTGGGCAGGAAGCAGGCTGGGTCATGGCTCAATTCTGCTGATGCAGGCATGGAGCTGCTCCTGGATGCTCTGCTCAGACCAGCCTTCGTATCCATCGGGTATCAGTGGGGTCGTGCCGTGCAATCCCTTCAGCCAAGGTCAATTCTGGCCGTCCTGGGGCTGCTGGGAAAGACAAAGAGCTAATTAATATCAATCTGTACAATTGTACCAACGGACTGGTAAGGAAACCCGGCGTGTTTCTCAGTCTCACGCTTCTCAGTGTTTGTCCAAGGGGTGGGGAGGAACAGGGAGGAACTTTGCACGCTGCGTGAACTCGGAGCATCTTCACACAACCTGCCAGGATGTGGGAACACTCAGAGGGATCTGCAATTTCCAAAGAGATTCGGTGCTCTCCAAACATCTCTGGGGCATTGCAGAGCCTCGGGTGGTCCTGAAGAAAGAGAAGGGCTCTGGGTGGGCACAGCCTTGTCCCCATGTATTGCAGAGACCCCAGGTGTCCCCACATATTGCAGACATCCAGCCCATGTGCTTCTTCCTTTCACATTTTCTCCCCTCTGTTTTCCCAGGCTTGAATGCAACCCTGAGCAGAGCCTTGCCCACCCCTGCCCCTCTTTCAGCTCCCACCAGGATCTCAGCACCTGCAGCACTCCCCAGTTCCACTCAGTGCTCTCCATTTCCAGACAGATTAACAACTCTTTTCCGGACAGATACACATCCCCTCCTTTTGTGCTGTGTTTCCACACCGTTCGCTGGAGTTTATATCTTCATCACTCAGCGTGCAGCCTCAGGGCTTGTTTACCACGCATCAAACCCTCTTCTGAATAGGGAATCTTTCCTTCCTTTTGCGTTTTATCTGTTGAGCTCATCACCCGGAGCAGCAGCACTAAGAAGCATCGGGGAGGGGACAGATTCTCGTGGTGCCCTCTGATGTTCTCCCCCTGTAATCTGCTCCAAAGGAACCCTCTCCATAAGGTGGTCCCCCACATCAGATTCAACACAGCCACGATGATGCTCAGCCCCTCTGCTCCCTGCAGAACGCAGCAGGTGTTCCTAGAAGTTGTCCTGGAAATTAGAGCACGAATAACACAGCTTGTTTGCCACGGGCAAAGATGAGTTCTCTTCTTTCTGGTGCCTCCTAAGATCTGCGTTCTTGTCTTACAGCCCTCTCAGGGCGCCCACAGAGGGGGGAGGTTCTTATCAAACGTCCCGGTTATCAAAAGGAGAGGGGAAGTGTCGCATCCTACTGAGCTCTCCCATTCAAATGCGTCACAACAAAACCCACAGACACGTTCTGGTCCCTATTCTGACCACAGATCAGAGCAGAGCTGTGCAACAGCTCTCCAAGCGTTGTAAACTCAGTGCAGAATGGCTCTGCAGGCAGGGGAACCGCAGCTCTGCCCTCACAGGGAGCACCTCTCCCTTAAATCCAAGCAGAAGAACCTTTGCTGCTAGCAGTGCCCAGCTGTGAGAAGGCTCTCCTCGCCTCTCCATGGGCAGCACGAGAGCAGAAGAGATCCCCTTTCATCTCCCTGCTTTCCCCACTCATCACCTCTGCGCCCACCCATATCCGTATCCCACAAACGGAGGGACCCCACTGCAGCACTGAATCCTTCCCACCCCCACCCTCCCCTCCCAGCTGCCTTCTTCCTGGGAACCCTGGAAGCCTCCCAGTACCTCCTCCATCCCCTCTCAGCACAAAGGGTGGTTGTTTGCTGCTCCCAGCCCTGCAGTTTGTGCTCAGGGAGCTCACGCGATGGCCACTGGGCGACGAAAAGCAGCTGAGCCCGAAGGCTCCGTGCTGTCTGCTCAGTGCAAACCCCCAGGGCTTCTGCAATAAAGGAAGATGGAATGAGTGATGCAGCAGGGAATTCCCCCTCCCTGGAGACTTTCAAGGCCAGGCTGGATCAGGCTGTGGGCGACATGATGGAGCTGGGAGAGCCTCTGCTCGCTGCAGGGGAGTTTGGGGTTCCATGACCACTGAAGTCCCTTTCAACCCTAAGGATTCCATGAGGCTGAAAGCCAACCCCGTGCACAACAGGAGGCTGCACCAAAGTGTCCCAAATCTGTTCCTTTCTTTGCTTCTTTCTTCTTTACTCTCTTTTTCCCACCTATGAAATTCCCATTGGAACACCTCCACTTCAGCTTCAGTTTGGCACCGGAGCGACCACTGTCTCCCTCCTGCTCTGCGCCACATCCCACCATCAGCTGCAGCCACCAAATGCCTCTACTTGTGGCACAGGTCACACCATTATCCCACCCGGCGGTCTCCCTCCCCCTGCCCACCCCTAAGGCTGTCAGACACCACTGCTTTCAGTCCCACATCACTCTGCACTCCCCCATAGGACAGCACAGAGATGCCCTTGGATGTCTCCGTGCTCCATCAGTTCACCCATGGGGTCAAGCAGCTCAGCAGGGCCCAGCGTGGGCTGCTCTCTTATTCCAGGTTTCTCTAGCCTGAAACCAAGAGAAAAGAAACGGCTTGGCAACTAATAATAGAAGCTGCGAAGAGTTAAAATGTCCCAGGAGTGGAAGGAGCTTTGATTCATTTCTTCACATAAAAAAAGTTTCTAATTATACTGAGTCTTATCTCAGAGCTAGAGCGGGTTCATAACTCTGCCTTTGTCCTTGATGTGCTGGGAGGCGACGGGCGGCTCTCGGACAGCACAGGGACGGAACTTTTGGGAAGTAAAGTATTTCCTGGGAGTCCTGCAGGCAGGAGGGGCCCTCAGCTGAAGCTCTGGGAGCTCAGGAGATGGGATTGGAGCAGTGGAATGGGCTGAGATGGGGGCATCTTGGGGTGTGGGGCCGGGATGCTTGCACAGCATCAAGATGAATGCACCAATGGAAGCCCCCCTTCTCACTGCTGTCGGATCCACGCGCTGCTCAGCCCTGCGTCCCCAACCCCAGGCACCCCCTGAGAGCCCACGCTCGCCCTCTCCCTTGCTTTTGTGCAGTGCCTGAGCTGCAGTTCAATGCAGAAAGCAGCAGTGCGAGTTACACACTGCAATCAGAGCCATATTAACGAGGGCTGAACCTTCTGCTATGGGATGCACAGCTGGTGAGGGTCACAGCACGGAGGGAAAGCTCTGCCCCTCAGACAAGGAGCCCATGGAGCCCTCTCCTCTCCCCACAGCTCACAGCCCTCTGGGTGGGGGCAAAGTGCAAAGGGTCTCACAGTGGGAAAGGTCAGGAGCGCATCCAAAGGCGCTAAAATCAGCCAAGCAAACGCCTTTCCTGATGCAATTCCTCCTCTTTGAACCTTCTTCCTTTGCTCTCGGCCTCGGCCCGTCACAGCAGAGCAATGGGTTCTTCCAGCAAAGCCCCACGCAGAGCCATTATTCAGCATCACAGCAATGCAGCCTCATGGGGAGCAACCCCAGCAGGGCTCCCTGATGGAGGCGGCTGTGACCACATGCATGGAGCAGTGATCTGCCACCCAGCAAGCCCATCCAGCCATGTTTTGCAGAGCGTGTTTACCCACGGAGAGAAGCTGGGAATGCTCTCCCTCCAAAACACAGCACTGAAGGGCTCTGGAGCTCTCCCAGATGGTTTTATTTTCCCTGCAGAAGTTTGCCATCTAAAAAGGTACCCTTTCAAAAAGCAAGGATCCAAAGTTTTAGTCACTGATAAATATTTTGGTGCTGGCTTTCCAACTGTGACTACTCCAGTGAGAAAGCAGTGTCTGTCCTCATCCAGGGGTCGGTGCGTTCCGCTCAGAGCATTCCCAGCAAATCTAATCTTGCTTTTCCCCTCTGTGAGCTGCAGAGCGGCGCCAGGATGGAGGCAGCTGGAAATTCCTTGGGATGAAGTTGATGAGGATGAGTCCTTTGCTCTCTGCTCACGGACCTGGAAACAAAGCATGTTCCCAAATTAATCCCTTACCTCGCAGGTCTCCAGGGCTCACGAAGGGGAAAGAGAAAAGCATTTTGTTGCCCAGGCTGCCACCGACCACCCCGGACCCCTGTCTGCCTCTGGTTGATCCCAAACACTTCCAGTAAGTCCAGGGCTGGTGGAGGATGAAGGGCATTTTTCGTACGAAGCAGCAAAGGCGCACGGAGCAGACATGAGAGTGAGTCATTAATTAAAAGAGAAGGAAATTATTTCAGCTCTACCACACAGATCCCAGCGGCAGCGGAGCAGCCCGAGCCTCCTCAGGCCATTTACCTCTATGGCAGATGGGGATTAGCATCCCTCTAAGCCCAGCTAAGGACTCCACAGTTAAGGGTGTCGTTTGCGCTCACTTCTAAGCCCGATTTCACAGCCTACATTTCTCCAGAAAACCATCTTTACAGTTGAATTTCACAGGCGTTATCTGTGGCCAGAGCAGAATTTTGGCAAAATAGGAGATGGAAGGAGGAGAGAGGAGAGCCTCCGGTCCAAGAAACATCTTCTCTGCAGACAGCTTGGCAACGAGTTCTCTGTGATGACGATTCCTGATGGCCAAGGAGGAGATCAAGGCAACGAGAGAGAGTCAGCCCGCCCTCCTTTGGGGACAACCAGACGCCTGCTAAGCAAAGAGGGCCCAACTCAGGGGTTTTGTGATGCTGGAGCCCCACGCTCATCGTTTAGCTCCAGCATCCCTGTGCTTAACCCTCTGCACATCTCCAATTCTGAACCCCTTTCCTTGCTCGAATCCCTGCTTCCCTTCAGCCTCTTGACCTTACTGAGGCTCTAGCTGGGATTACTCAGTCTTCCACAAACCTTCCGCCCATGCTGTGAACTGCAGATGAAATTCAGGACATTTTTTGGTCCTTTTTGGAAACGCATCAGGCTCTCAGAGCCTTCTCTCAAAGCAGGCTTCCCAGCTTCTGAATTCTACTTCCCCTGCCCTTTGCAAAGGGGATTTTTCAGTGGAGAAGCAGCGCAGCTGGATGCAGCATCTGCGGGATGGGAATGAATGAAGAGACAGCTTCCCCTTCTGCTCTCAGCCAGGATTTCACTGCACAGATGCCCTTCTAACAGCCCCCAGCTCCCAGCCCAGGTTGGTCACTTCACCTTCAGGACCCTCAGCTCTCTCCTGAGCCTTCAGCCCCCGTTACATCAGTGTGGGCCATTTTGCAGTGAGCTGCACTCGCTGGATGCATCCTGCTCAGCATCCTGCTCAGCATCCCTCCCCATCAGCCTCCTCCTTGGTGCTCTGCTGCTTATCCTCCGCACGAGACGTAGAGAAAGCAGCTCTGAGGTTTGCCCTCGCCAATAATTAGGGCACAAAACCACGACGGGAGCAGCTGCAGCTCGCTGCCTCAATGAGCTCCGTGCACCAGTGAGCACAAGGCAGGTGGGTGCGCCGCGTTTCCCAACACCTTTCCAGCCAGCCACTCTTTCTGTGCACTTGCAACCCTGCAATCCCCTCTGCTGCATTCATTTGTCTCCCATTGAGCCCACGGCCTCAGCAGGGCTCCATTTCTGGAGCTATTTCCTCCCACCTCATTCCTGACCTTTCCTTATTTACGCTCGCCAGCATTTTTTTCGTCCCCATCCCATGGCAGCTTCTTTTCCTTTGGTGAAGGACATTATCAAAAGCGTTTTGGGAATCCCAGCAGAGTCCATTAGGCAAATTGCTCTCATTTGGCCCTTGGGAGAGCTCTGCTTCCTCTCCCAGTGAATCCTGGGCATCCATTTGCTTACAAACACCGTTCTCCTGTACGGGGGAGCAAAGCAACACCAACGGACGCTTCTCCAGATCTTTTCTGGAGCTCTTTTATCAGAGCATTTGCTGTATTTCAGCCTTCAGATGCAAGGCTGTTGGAGAGAGCACTTACAGAGCAGCATTTCTCATTGAGCATCCTCAGCTGTGGCTTTCTGAGGAAGTCTGAATCGAGACATCCCGGCCCCGACGGTTCATCATTGTCCATTTTGTCAATTGGATCCATAATCTCCCCTCCAGGCTTTTCAGCATTGGACACATCCTCTGATGAGCCTCCACAAAGGTTAATTACGGCACGGGAATCTCCATGCTTTCTCCTACAGTCGACAACAATGCAAACAATTGCTCCGGTTCCTCTTGCAATGGGCTCATCTCTCCTAATTGCTCCTTTTATCCTCCGATCGTGCGCTGGCTCCGCCAACTCCTTGGCACACGCCTCATTTCTGATAGATTTCAGAGTAAAACGTGGACTCTTCTCTCCTGTGGCTGTTTCTCAGATGCTGTCAGCTTGCTGTTCAGGCCAGGAGCTCGGTGCTACAAAGCCCCATTTGGATCCAGCACTGCTGTGGGTCTGGCCTTCCTCCCCACGAGGTTCCTCTGGGATTTAGAATCATAGAATCATAGAATCATAGAATCATAGAATCAAAGATTTGCCGTCTACTTTGCCCTCTTCCTTTTGTTTGCGTCCCTTCTGAGTACAAAATCACTCAGCTCGTGGTGCCTCGAGGTCTGGCTGCCATTGCCATGCTCCCAAATATACTCTGACTTCATTCTCATCCATTCAAGACTCCATTTAGGACCCTCCATCCCATTTCCGAGGGGTCTTGGAATCTAGAATCTCAGAGCTTTCTTCTAGGTCATGCAACCGAGCTGACTGTGAAGCCGAGGAGCCCACATCTCCCACAGAAGGTTTCAATGCACAGCATCAACACGTTTCTTTCCATCTGTAACCCAACCAAGAGTTCCCACTCGGGTCTGCAGGGCGAAACCTCTTCTCCGCAGAGCAGAACTGGCGAGGAATCCATAATCTGCTGCAATCTGCTCTTCCAGGAGCTCCAGCGTACGTCGCAGGGGGGGCAGAACCCCAGCTCAGCAGCTCAGAGCTCTGCATCCAGCGCCGCTGCGTGCTTTGGTGCGTGTGCCACCCCTCTGCAATGCAGATGGGGCAGCGCCGTGCCTTGGCGAAGCCACCAGCATCACCAGCAATGGGGCAGCTTGTCGTTCAGGCCCATAGAGAGGAGAAAAAAAATGTGAATTCTCGTCCCTGGGGAGCTCTGTTGGCTCGTTTTCTGGTAGAGCTGCTGGGGATGCAGCAGCTTTAACCATGCAGAAGATGTTACAACAAGCAGAGCTGGCATGTTAAAAAAAAAAACCCACACAAGAATAACCAAACAACCAACTATCTCATTTCACAGGAAAGCAAAACTGAGATACGGATTTGCCTGCTCAGTGGCTTGATGCTTGTCTCGTGTCACAGGCTCAGTCATTCAGGAACAAAACACGCCGTGCTCCCTCTTCCTGCCCCTTTGTCACTGGGCAGCAGCTCCAGTGCTGCAGAAGGGGATTCTGCTCTCACACGCAGGAGCTGCAGGCACAGCTCCCATCCAGCTGCACCAGAGATGCTCCTCCTCAGCTCCCCTGGTCCCTCCGTGAGGTTCCTTTCCTCATCAGCCATCCAGACAACACTGGGGACCCTCGGATGGCGCCAGCTTGGCCCTATGCGCCCAGCTCCTCCATGGACACTGCAGGTCTTCACGCTGATGTCACAGACCTGGGTAGGACACACGGGGACGTTGTGACTCTTAGGTGACTGGAAATGAACAAATCTCCATCCTGGATTGATGTTTTGACCCCGATTCTCACCCTGTTTTGATCCACGTTACAACAAGGTGGATCCATGGGCCGCATCCGCTGATGCTCCTCACTGCCGTGGAAAACAGCCAAAAATAAAAGGAAAGAGAGAGAGAAAAAAAAGGGAAAAAAAGTGAGAGATCCCCTCTCTCCCTCTGTCACAGATGTCCACCACTCTCCCTCCAACCCACCACGTCTGCCCCATAAGCTGTTCTGCGTTGAGAAGCCAGCTCTGCCCTCCTTGCCAGCTGCTCCATCCACGCCGCATCCACACCGCTCTGCTTCCTCTGAATTCTGCTTTGCATCTCTTTGAATGGAATGTCATCTGCCATTTAACACACGAGCGTCATGGGACCCTCTTCAATTTCTTGTATTCAGCCCCGGATTTGGCTCCCCTGAATCGTTTCTCCCTATGAATCGGGCAGCTCAGCCTTCACAGCCCTTTTTGGAGCCAACATGAACGCAACCATCGCCACGAACAGCAGCGCAGAGGCTCCAAAGGCACCCACAGCCACTGTGAGAATGGATTCTGCCCTCTCGTTGTGCCTCTTCCCCCTTCAGGAAGTTTCTTTGCGGGTCACCAACGTGAGAATCCCCTCCCAACGCACCGCCCTCCATGCTCTGCTGTGTTACAACTGCAGATCATTTCCACTTCGGATGCGTCTCCGATCTTTGATTTCCCTTTCTAAGAACCAAATCGAAGCCTTCCCCAATCTGTATTCATTCAAGCATCTAATATAATTATTCTACACCATTGTTTCTAACAATCAGAGGCTGTTGGAGCGCTAGCTTGGTTGCTGTACCCATGCAGGACTCCTTTTACTCGTCGACTTCAGGCAGTAAAACACCAACCTGTTTGCAGAGGAAGAACTCCAACGCTGCTCTCCTTTGGCCGCCTGCATTCAGCCTCTGCAGTCCTAAATGCCTCCTACCGACTGCAGAGCATCCCTGAGCTCCTCTTGCCCTGCGTGCAAACGCAGGAATCTTTTTGGGTTGGCACTGCAGTGGAAAGGCGAGGAAAGTGCGTGGGATCCCAAAGGTGCAGACAGCAATGGCAGACCAGCATCAACGAGGGGCAGCTGAGGCCAACAAGGAGAGAAGAGGAGACAGAAGGGCCTGAAACGAGCTCACCTCCTGCCATCGAGTCCTTCGCCTTCAATTCAGGGTGTAGATCCAGGTCCTGTGTGTTACTGTAGGATAAACCAAGAGTTCCCTTTCCCCTTTAAGGTCATTCGCCGGTTGCTTTGCAAACGACTCATCTGTGCTGCCTAAAACCCCCTTTTCTCACCCAAACAGAAGCGGATTTGTCCAGATGTTCGTTTCCACGTGATGACAAAAAACTCCCCTTTCTGTAGGATTTAAGGTTGGAACAGGGCTCTCAGATGACCTCAACCCAACCTCAACCCAACCCCACCCCACCAGCCCCACTCATGCAATCGTGAGATCATTGGGGTTGGAAAGACCCACCGAGCCCAACCAAGCCCCAATCTCCCTATTCCCACTCATAGAACCATTAAGGTCAGAAAAGACCCCCGAGACCCCCAACCCATCGCCCTGCCATCGCTGACCACGTCCCCAAGCTCCACGCCTCTGGGGGTGGTGACTCCACCTCTTCCACGTGGAGCGAGGAAACTGAGGATTGCAAAACCCGACGTCTCCAATGTCGACGTTCCAAGAATTAAAGCATTCTCACCAGTAATTAACACCAACCTCTGCGTCCTCGGGGGATTGAGCAGTTTCCAGTAAGAGGGGAGTTCTGGGGCTGTTACTGCAACAGCGCCTTTGCTATCTGCTCTGAAGTCCCAGAGTTGCCAAGGAGAAAATTCTGCCACATTGGCCTTTATTTTTTTTTCTCATTTATGTCTTTTTTTTTTCTCTCTCAGAACGTTTTCCTTTTTTTTTGACTGGCACTTTGCATTGTTTTGCTCGCAGCCGCTTGAGCGCGTTGTTCTGACGCGGCGCGCGTTTGGGCTCAATGCATCCTTAACTGGGGCGAATCCTATTCCTCCACAATAAAATAAAACAAAACAAAATAAAATAAAATAAAATTAAATAAAATGAAATCCTCCAGGATGAGATCCTGCAGCGTTTGCAGCATTTCCTACACCTGAGGAGAAGCAAACCCATCGTCAGCCCTCAAAACGAGGACGGAGAATCTTCGGGCGGATCTTGAAGAGGATCCCAAGCTCTTGCTCTACCTCTACAGCCCACAAAGAGTGAATTTCCAGCCTGGATTTGGAGTCAGCTCAGGGCTGCGCTGCAAGCCAGGAGCTAATAAATGTCACTGAGTAGATTAGAAGCAGCCATTTGGACTTTGGCCATCAGTCGGAGCGGAGCGGCCGCAACACCTCGCCGCCTTCCAGCACAGAGCGGACGCCGGGGATGAAGTTCATCTGTAATTTAAATTAAAAAAAATATATGTAAGAAATCACCTGAATGGGTCGAGGCACCCAGGGGACGTCGCTGCGTCTCGGGTGCCCTCCTCCATCCACAGGTTGCTTTCGTGCTCCGGATGGGAAGAGCTGCTAACGGGGCTCGGGTGCTTGGGTGCCGCGATGCAGCAAAGCCCTTAATGCTCTTAGCGTTCAGCAGGGGAAGCAGATGAAGGTCGGCTGGTGCTCCAGTGACCTCCCAGCCCTCTGTGGTCACCGTGTCTTCAGAACGGCACCATCCACCGCTCACCCCTCCAAGCTGACGGCGTATTTTAGGCATTTCTTGCAGCTTGCTTTGCCTTCCAATCAAACCAACATCTGCGCAGCACAACAGGGGCGTTCCTGTTGCCTTTGGGGTTCTGCAGGCACCCCCCAATCCCACCCACCCAACCCATTGCCTTTGGGGTTCTGCAGGCACCCCCCAATCCCACCACCCAACCCATTGCCTTTGGGGCTCTGCAGGCACTCTCCAGTCCCACCACCCAACCCATTGCCGTGGGGTTTTGGCTCCTGACACCCCATGGGGTTCTGGCTCCTGACACACAGCAGAGCTGAGATCTGACTCACAGCAGCGTGACGCAGGAGTAACTACCAAAGCCTTAACAGAAGCAAATCAAGGACAAGATATTTCTGTACAGAATATTTCTGTAAAATCAGCTCGGCTGCAGGTTGGGTTCGATGAAAGCCTGCACTTGTCTGGAACAAGCATCACAAACAGCCGGGCAATGCAGGAACTTGCTTGGACCTTCATCTTGATGTAAGAGGAGATGCACGAGTCAAAGCAACAGCAGAACATCTGCCTGCAAGCTCTGCAGAGCTGCAAGGAACAGCAGGTGAAGGCCTGGCTGCAATCACACCCCTGCAGGACCCAATTCCTGTGCCCAGATGGCTGCAGGGAAGCAGTGAGATCGAACTCTTTGATGGGAGAGATCAAAATGGCACCAAACTCCTGGAAAGGGGTTTGATAACAGCAGGTGATAACGAGGGTTTCAGACTGCATGCGTGTAAATACAGAGTATGGAAGCAGAGCAGCTCCACGGTGCTCAGAGCTGGAGAAATCCCAGAGGGTGGAGAGGAGAGGGGAGAAGTGAGGATGCTCAGGACTTCGTTTTAAGCGGCGCAAAGGGATGGAGCAGCACGAATGACGGTCGGTGAGGATGTCACCAAAGGACTCTTCTCCCATCTGCAGCGCCTTCCCTGCGTATTTCGGTGCCTTCCGTGGCCTCTGAGGGTTTTTTGCACCGGTTGGGCATGGGCTGGGAAACACTGAGAGGGAAACACAATACTGAGCCCATCTGACCGCTCAGAGCTTCATCCCAGCCCGCCCTACAACCCCAGGAAAAGGCATCCCAAAGGTGCAAAAAGCCAAATTGAGGCAGCCCAAAGGGGGAAATCCTTTGTCAGAGGATTGGCGGATGGAATGTTTTATGTCAGAGGGGGCCAAATGACAACTGGCATTTGTGAAGTGTTCGGGGAAGCCCTGGAGGGTGCTGTAGGACACTGTAGGATACTGTGGGGTGCTGTGGGGTGCTGTGGGGTGCTGTAGG
>NW_024885348.1:0-44895 GCF_019232065.1 Centrocercus urophasianus
TTGAAGTTAGCGTGCGTGTAGCGCGTGTGTAATGCAGTCGCAATGGGGCGAGTGAGGGGAAAGGTAACGCCGAGTCCTTCATCTGTAGCTGATGCACAGAAATGGGGGTGGATGAGATGGGGGTGGGTGACTTTGTCACTTGTGTGCAGACCGTGCAAATCTGTCGTGAGGTCGTTATGAGCCCTGAGGGGCTGCGGATCCCCACTGCAGTCACAGAGCCATAGGATGGCCTGGGTTGCAAAGGCCCACAGTGCTCATCTGGTTCCAACCCCTGCTGTGTGCAGGTCACCAACCAGCAGCCCAGGCTGCCCAGAGCCACATCCAGCCTGGCCTGCAATGCCTGCAGGGATGGGGCATCCACAGCCTCCTTGGGCAACCTGTGCCAGTGCCTCACCGCCCTCTGGCTGACAAACTTCCTCCTCATATCCAACTTAAACCTCCCCTTTTTCAGCTTAAATCCATTCCTTCTTGATCCTTGTGGGCCCATAGGAGTGGTAGAACCCCTCTGCGATCACTGTGAGCCCAGAGGAGCTGTGGCTGCTGGCTGCCAGCTGTGCTGTTTGCACACAGGGTGAGGCAGTGGGGTGTGCACTGAGCTGCGTGCATCCTGTGTTTGCCGACTGCTGCTTATGAGGGAGTTGGTCCGTCCTGTGTGATTCCTTCCTGCCGTATGCTCAGCCTTAGCACAGCGTTTGGTATTTCCCAATTTTCCTCAAGAATTGGCTTCTCGAGGCTCGGCTGGAGGTTCTGTTCTCTGAGGGAAGAGGAGCTGCGTCTCTGGGAGTGGGGTTAACCCCCACTGGTGGCTGTTTGCCAGCAGCACTCCTCAGGGCTCAGGATTGGGGCAATTTTGATAGCTTTATCAGTGATCTGCATGAGGTGGTCAAGTGCCTCCTCAGGTTTGCAGATGGTGCCAACTTAGGCAGGAACATTGATCTGCCTGAGGTTAGGAGTCACAGAATCATAGAACCCTTAGAGTTGGAGGGGACCTTGAAAGGCCATCAAGTCCAATTCCCCTGCGATGCACAGAGACATTACAGCTCCATCAGGTTGCTCAGGACCTGTTCCAGCCCGGCCTTGACAGTCTGGAGGAGTGGGGCTTCAACCACATCTCTGGGCAACCCGTTCCAGTGCCGCACCACCCTGACTGTGAAAGACTTTTTCCTTATATCTAAGCTAAATTTACACTCTTTAAGCTTGAATTCATTTCCCCTTGTCCTGTCACTACAGACTCTGTTCAAGACTCTGTCCCCTCTTTCCTGTAGCTCCCCTTTGGGTGCTGGAAGGAAAATCTGCAGGTTGATCCGGATAGGATGGACCAATGCTGTTCAGCAAGGCCAGTTGCAGCGTCCTGTGCCTGGGTCATAGCAACCTCATGCAGCAGTGTTGGCCTGGGAAAAGTGCCTGGAGAAGGAGCTGGGGGTGCTGTTGGCAGCTGAACACGGGCCAGCATTGTGCCTGGGTGGCCAAGAACGCCGGTGACATCCTGGCTCATAGCAGCAGCAGTGCAGGCAGCAGAGCAGGAGGTGCCCGTCCCTCTGCATGTGTTCTGTCTGGAGCCTGTCTCTCTACAAGGAAGTGAGTTGGAGGAACGTGTTCAAAAAATGAGGCTGGTGAAGGGACTGGAGAAGACGACCTCTGAGCAGCGGCTGAGGGAATCCAGGTGGTCCCATGTGGGGAAGTGGAAGCTGAGAGGAGAGCTCGTCACTGTGCAACTGCCTGGCAGGGCGCTGCAGTGAGGAGGGGCCGTCTCTGTTTTCGGGTGATGAGGAACGGGATGCAAGGAAATGGCCTCAAGTTGTGCCAGGAAAGGTTTAAATTGGACCTTAGGAAGAGTGAGTGCCTCCACGGGCAGGGTGGTGAGGTGCTGAGATGGGCTGTGCCAGGCAGCAGTGCTGTCACCAGCCCTGCAGGCATGGAAGAGATGGTGGATGTGACACTGAGGGATGTGGCTTAGTGGTGGGGTCTGATAGTGTCAGCTGGTGGTTGGACTCAGTCTTAGAGGTCTTTTCCAACCTGAGTGGCTCCATGATGCTAACTAAGCAAATAGGAAATGCAAGCACTGGGCTGTTTCTGCCCCGAGTCAGTGACACCAACGTGTGTGCTGACCTGACTTTGGGACAGTAATTCTGCTATTCCTGTGTTCAGCCTCTGGGGTGGTGCAAAGGTGATGGAGCCGAGCTGCTGTGGTGCCCATGGATGGGATGAGGCAGTGGACACAAACTGGAATCACCTCTGAATACCATGAAGTGCTCATCTGCTGTGTGGTGATGGAGCCTCAGCACAACCCAGGGCAGCTGTGGAGCTCCCCTCCTTGGGAAGCTGTCTAGAACTGACCTGGGGTAGAGGTTGGGCACATTTGTGACACTGAGAAGCTGTGGCCTTGTGTTGAGTGGGACGAGCAGATTCATCCTCAAACATTGCTGGTGGTCACAGAGGCGTTTTTACTTTCCATGCCTTTAAATGAGTCCATTCTGTTGCCAGCTTGGCAAACAGCTAATGGTGAAAGAAGAAATTTCCCCGTAAGCCTGTGTTGCTTTGGAGCTCCACGATGGGTGCAGGGCTGCATGTAAGATACTGGCACTGCGTTTGCTGGCTGTTGCACTGATACAGAACATGAGCACTCCTAGCTTTATTGCAGAGCTTTATTCCTTCACCAGAAGTGTCATCTCTAGAACTGTTTACAGGATTCCAAGACCTGCCTGCTTGCTTCACTGCTTCCCAGGTGTTCTGTTCTGCAGGCTGCAGAGATAGAGTTTGAAAGCATTGGAAATCAGAGTGTGCGTTCGCAAGGACAGGAGAAATCATATTTTCCAAACAAGGAAGACTTTTCACTTTCAATGCTTACCACAGATGAGTGAATGTGACAGACCCAGAGCGTGTTGTGTAGAAAGGAGAGAGGTTTTATCTCCTTACTGTCAAATAAATTGTTTTTCTTCTCTTCTGCCTTCAAGGACCCTTTGTTCCTATGCCCTGCCAGGACCCACGAGATAAACAGGAATGGTGTGAAGGAGCTGTGTGTGAGCAGCAGCACTGCCCTGCAAACCTCCCCCCTACTGAACAAGCAGACCTATGAGCTCCTCAGTCCATGAAGGAGGTTGGTGTTCACGTGGCCTTTTTGCTTCCCGATAGAGAAATGCACGTTAGCACACCTAGCTTAAAGTCAGGTGGCTGGGAGCTGTGACTGCCACGCTGAAGTGATGTGTGATTCTCACCCTTGTCGGTGTCTCCATGCTCTAAGTGGCAATGTGAGAGGAGGGGTTTGTTTGCAGAGATGAAGGAGATTGAGAATGAGCATAGAGCCAGCTTGAGAAGTCTCCTGCTGGCTAAGCAGAGACGTCAGAACTTGATGTAAGCTTGAGTTTCTATCTAATGCGGTACTTGCATGTTCTGTTGCAGTCAGGCTAGAGCAAGGAGAACTGACAACAAACTAAAACCTCTTTCTGCCTCCTCCCTCCAAGCAGTGTGGGAGAATGGCAGACATGTTCAGTTTGTAATGCTTCACCTCTGCCCTCCTCCCTCGCCCTGCTGTGAGGTCCCTCCTATGGGATGCCATCCTTCCCAAACTGATCCTGCACAGCCTTCCCACAGGGATGGATTGCTCCAGTGTGAGGTCCCTCGGGCTGCAGCTCCTGCCCAATGACCTGCTCCAGCATAGACTTACCTCCATGGGCTGCACTCAGACCTGGGGCCAGCTCCTGCAGGGCCTTTCCATAGGCTGCAGCCTCCTTAGGCCACATTCGCCTGCTCTGCAGTGGGCTCCTCTCCGCAGGCTGCAGGGAACTTCTATTCCATGCCTGGAGCACCTCTCGCCCTCCTCCTGCACCCACCTTGGTGTTCTCTGAACGTTCTCTCTCTGAGTGGAGCAGCATTTCTTCCCCTTCCTTCGGTCTGCTCTCCTGGAGGTGCACTCAGCATCCAGAGCTGCCTGTGCTATGAAGCAGCTCCTGCACTCCTCTGACAGAGGGCCACCCCTGCTGCCCAAACCTTGTCACACAAACCCAATGCAATTCCTGAGGTTTTTCTGTTCTTTGGTGGTTTAATCCTGGCTGGCAGCTCAGCACCACGCAGCTGCTTGCTCTCCCTTCCTAGGTGGGATGGGGAAGAGGATTGGAAAGGTACAAGTGCAAGAACTCAGTGAGCTGAGGTAAACCACTGTGTTCTCTTGGCAGAGCAGTTGCACTCTCTGTAAGCCTGACCAGTGTGGAGGGATGCCTTTTTTTTCCCCCAGCAGTTTTGGCTGTATCCTGACTCTTTGCTTTGTTTCAGGCTGAAGATGCTGAGCCGTTTGTCAGGCTTGGCAAATACTGTTCTTCAAGAGCTGTCTGGCGATGGTGGAGATGCAGTTACTGAGTCTGAGTCCTCTGACACTGTAAGTAAGCTGTAGTGAAAATGTTTTCTGAAAGAGTGGTCAGGCACTGGAGTGGCTGCACGGGGAGGTGGTGGAGTCACAGGATCACAGAATGGTAGGGGTTGGAAGGGAGCTCCAGAGATCATGGAGTCCAACCCCCTGCCAAAGCAGTTCCTACAGCAGGTCGCACAGGTCGGCATCCAGGCAGGTCTGGAACATCTCCAGAGCAGGAGACTCCACCACCTCCCTGGGCAGCCTGTTCCAGTGAACAGTGGGACCCATAGAGACACCTTGAGAGCCATAGAGACACACTGGGACCCATAGACTCCCCCACCTCCCTGGCAGCCTGTTCCAGTGCTCCTCACCTCACTGCTCAGCCATTCCTTCGCACATTGCTGCACAACTTCCTATGCTGCAGTTTCCAGCCGTTTCCCCTTGTCCTGTCTCCACTCCCCACTGAAAACAGTCCGGCCTCGCCATTCTGCCCCCCACACCTCAGATATTTACAGACCTGGATCAGCTCCCCTCTCAGCCTTCTTTCCTCCAGGCTGCACAGACCCAGCTCACTCAGCCTTTCCCCATAGCAGAGATGCTCCAGGCCCCTCACCATCTTTTGGCCCTCCGCTGGACTCTTCCCAAGAGATCCTTGTCTGTTTTGTGCTGGGGAGCCCAGAACTGGACGCAGTGCTCCAGGTGAGGCCTCACCAGGGCAGAGCAGAGGGGGAGGATCACCTCCCTCCACCTGCTGGCCACGCTCCTTGCAATGCACCCCAGGATGCCATTGGCCCTCTTGGCCACCAGGGCACACTGCTGGCTCATGGCAACCTGCCGTCCACCAGGACACCCAGGTCCCTCTCCACAGAGCAAATCTCCAGCAGCTCATCCCCCAACCTGTACTGATGCATGCAATATTCCTCCCCAGATACAAGACTCTACACTTGCTTCTGTTAAACCTCATCCTACCCTGGAGGCGTTCAGGGAACATCTGGATTTTGTGTTGAGGGACGTGGTTTAGTGAGAATCATTGGTGATGGGTGGATGGTTGGACTGGGTGATCTTAAAGGTCTTTTCCAACCTTGGTGATTCTGTGAGAAGACTTCCAGACATAACATAGAATTGGTTTTGGGAGTGTAAACCATCTGGCTGCAGTGAGAACTATTTCCTCCTTCACTGCTGAGTGCTGAAGGAGCTACGGAGCCAACGTTCCACTCTGCTTCTGAATTCCCAACATCTTTAGTCAGTGCTTATGTGGGGGCAAACCAAAATCTACATAAGTGTCTAAATCTCAAAGTGATGCTAGAAAAAGTATTAGAATGAGAATGAAGAAAGATTTCCAAGTTTTAATGGTTCTGTAAGCAGGAAGAGGAGCTGTGCACAGTTGGGTGCCAGGAGAAGACTTTGATCTGCAGGCTGCCTTTTAGCACCTAGGGCAGTGCAGACTACATGAGTGGTGGCATCTCCTGAGAGCCACTCACTTCAGCTTTCCTGTGTTCATTGAAGATGCATGCATTCTTTGTTGTTGTTTTTTCTTCCCCCCCCTTACACACAGAATCATAGAATGGCCTAGGTTGAAAAGGACCACAATGATCATCAGTTCCAACCCCCTGCTATGTGGAGGGGCCACCAACCACCAGACCAGGCTGCCCAGAGCCACATCCAGCCTGGCCTTGAATGCCTCCAGGAACGAGGCATCCCCAGCATCTTTTTCTCAATGATCTTTTCCCACTATTTCACAGAATCATGTATAGTTCTGTAGGCTGCATGCAATGTTTGCAAGGAACAAGAAGGCAGCGTTTAGGAGCGGACCTGAAGGTGACAGCAGGATGTGTGCTGTGGTCTGTTTGGACTTTGCTCCTCCAGAGCACCCATCTCACTGTTTCAGGTAGAGCCTTCAGAGCTGGGAGGAGGAGGCATGGAGGAGGCACCAGAGGACTTGTTGGAACGGTTAGCACAGACTGAGAAGCTGGTTGTCCAGCTGAAGGATTTGATCCGAGAGAAGGATGCCCTGCTCCAGCAAAAGGAAGCTGTGCTCAAGGTATCATCTCTTTTACCAAGGACCTAACAGCAGGTGTGAAATGCTGTGTCAGCTTTCTGTGCAGGCTACTTTGTGTTTTCTTCTGACATTGAGATGCCTGCACTGCTGAAGGCGCCGGGTTTGGGATTCCAAAGAGTGGGCCTCAACCAAAGAGATGTGGGATTGCTTCTGTGCCCTTTGTTTAGGTGTAGCTGCCTCTGAAGTGAAGACGTGGCGTCCAGATGCCGTGTGCATTTGCAGCTGTCATTGCTCTGATAAGTGCTAATATCTTTTATGTCAGTGGGTTTTTTTTTTTCCCCTCCAGTTCAGAGCATTTGGGACCTACCAGGCTGTGCTGCAGCTTCCCAGCAGTCCAGTGGTTTGTGGCATTTAAACACATTTATGTATTGCTTATCCTGAGGCACTGCAGGAGAGGAAGTCCTGAGGGACTGCATATTGTAGAGGGAGTCAAATTTAACTTGTTCTGACTGCTAGGAAATGTCCCTTGAGTGGTCCATCCCCTGGAGAGAAACTGGCAGAGCAGAAGCATGCAACTGTTCTGCTGTTTAAAGCGCTTTGGAGCAAGTTTGTTTTCTGAATGCTTTAATTAGCATTGGTAGTGAGAGGGGTTTGGGCAAAGAGGCAGACTGACAAAACTGCAGCTTTTATGAGTGGTGCTTGCAGGATGGTGGGCAGCACTGGGATTTTAAGCACAGCCCATTCGTGTTCTTCTCTTCCAGGAGGAACGCGAGGCTGCTGATGCAAAGCTGATGAAGCTGAAACTTCAGGCCAAAGCCAAGCTGGCATCTCTGAACAAACGCATCGAGGAGCTGACAGAGAAGGGCCCTCTGCTGCCTGCACAGGCCGTGCCAGGGGAGCAAATGTGTGCTAAGGTTGGGAGAATTAAAAGATGTTGCTTCTGCAGGTCGTCTGGGGTTGCCCTGTGTCGTAGGTCTCGCCCTTCTGTTGTTAGCAGGACATCCACAGTCCCAGCAAGGATGTCTGCTGCAGGAAGCTGATCTGTCCAGCTTCTCTGTACTACAGACCTCCTTGGGGTGCACAGCTTGATCTCCCCAAGGGTACGGGTCACTTTCATGCTGTGTATCTTCAGTACTCTCTTATGGGTAAAGTTCTTGCAGAAATCACATCTGTGTGTGAGCTGTTTCCCAAGGTTACCTGTTCTGACAGCACAGCAAAAGAGAGGGGAGGTAGGCTGGAATGCAAGACAGAAGGAGTAGTTGGAAGGCAGTAACTTAAATGCAAGATGGTATTTCTAAGCCATGTATCTTCCTGTGCCTCTGCAATGTTTCGTGGTAAATTGGAACCGTTTGTGTGAACCTGGGTAAGAGGAGGGGCAGGAATGTCCCATGCCAGGATGTTAAAGAAGCTGCTGACTGCTGGTGAGGAACTGCCACAGGCACTGCTGAGTTTGTGAAAACTTTGGGAACTGTTCTGCTGACCACATCATCTTTTTAGAAGAACTTTATGTGAGCTGGCAAGAGGAGTGAGATGGAAGCCCAGAGAGGTCACTGCACACTGGGGTGATCTTCAGTAAACCAAAGAGGGTAAAAGGTGATTAGAAACACTGGGGAGAGAAAAAAATAAGTTAGGAATTGTAGGGAAAGTCAAAAGGTGAGTGTGAGTGACATTGAAATGTGAGCTCTGAGGTGAGGGGTGGCCACTAATTGAAAAGCACCTGAAAGGCAATCCTGAAAAGTCGTTGGTCAAAGGTTCACGGGCTCACAGGAGTCAAGCCCTGTTTCACAAACTGCATCTTCTGTTAAGATGAGATCCCCACCAGCTGACCAAGGGCTGGTGTCTGTTTTTTGGATTCCAGTATAACTTTGAGGCTGTTTCTCACAGTATCCCTCTGGACAAAGCATCCAGCATATGGCAGCCAAAACCACAGTGCAATGGGTGAGCAGTTGGCTGACAGGTGGGCTTCCATCAGGCTGCAGGGGTTCTGCAGGGTTCTATTTAGGGCCACAACTCTTTGATGCTTTTGGCAATGACTTAAATGTCTTGAAAGTATGCTAAGTAAGTTTGTGACAGCACTGAGCCAAGCTTAGAAGAAACATAATTTCATCTTAGAGCTGTGCCAGGAAGGAGGGCACCGAGAGGGTGGCACAGATGTTGAATACCAATAGTACAGTAATACCAATAGTTTTCTTTCTTATGTTTCTTTTTTTCCTGATTCTTTCTTGCAGTGTCAGAATAACCAAAATGCAAGAGAAGAGCAAAGGGACGAAGCTGAAGGTCTGGAAGAGCAGCTCAGGGAGCAGGAAGAGACTGTAAGGGGTCTGAAGGAACAGCTGGCTTTAGCTGAGATGAACCTGAAAGACGCTGAAATCAAATATGCAGCACAGGTACGTGGGGAAAAACAAAGCTGTTTTTCTCTGACTGTGTTTCTCACCCCATCACTTACACTGATGTAATTCGCAAGGGAGACCTATTCCTGGTGACACGCTGCTGCTGATGTGCCCAAATCCAGCCATCTTGGCAGAAACCTGGGCTCCAGGACCCAAAGTCCATCCTGAGAACGCTGCTCCTGGCAGCTGTGTGTGTTCAGGGTGTGCATCTGTGTGTGCAGACAGCCATACAGTGCAGCACTGGTACGAGAGCACACAAAGGACGTTTTTCTCTCTGTTGGCACACATGAAAGAATGGTGAGAATATGCACAGTAGCAGGTCGTGGGTCCTCCCAGCAGCTGTGCTCAGTCTGCTCAGTAATCAGCTCTTGAACCCCAGTTTCTCCACTTCCTGACATGTGAATGTGCAAAACCATGGGGCCTGTGGTTCTGTTCCACCTGTAGGCACGGACCTGCTGGTCTTGAAGACGTGCACAGAGCTGACTGGGATTCCCCTGGTCCCTCTGACAGCCAGCCCCCTGTGCTGCTCTCCTGGGAGAGGTGTGGATACATGCAGACACTCATAATACACAGCTGCACACCCTTCTCTCTGCTAATTGACTCCCTGCTGTCTTCCCCTCAGAGATGTGAAAGTACAGAGAAGCAGGTCTTGCTTTTAGAGCCCCTCGAGGTGCTGTGGTCCCTCTGGTGTTGCTGGAGCTCCCTTGGCCATCCAACAGCCAAGTCTGCTTGTGATTTTGAATTTGGGTGCTATTCCCCATCTTTCCCTGTTGAGGGAGGGCATCTGCACTGAGACCTCACCTGGAGCATGGAGCCCAGATGGGGAGTCCTCAGCACAGGAGAGACACAGACCTGTTTGAGTGTGTCCAGAGGAGGGCCACAGAAATGAGCTTGAGGGTTGGAGCACCTCTCCTATGAGGACAGGCTGAGAGCTGGAGCTGTGCAGCATGGAGAGGAGAAAGCTGCGAGGGGACCTGAGAGTGGCCTGTCAGTGTCTGCAGGGGAGCTGCAGGAAGGGGACAGACAGTTGAACAGAGTCTGTGGTGACAGAAAAAGGGGAAATGGCTTCAAGCTCAAGGAGGAGAGAAGAGATTTAGGTGGAATATAAGGAAAAAGTCCTGCACAGTGAGGGTGGTGAGGTGCTGGCATGGATTGCCCAGAGATCTGGTGGGTGCTCTGTCCCTGGAGACTTTCAAGGCCAGTCTGGATCAGGCCCTGGGCAGCCTGATGGAGCTGTGGTGTCCCTGTGCATTGCAGGGCAGTTGGAAGGGACCTTTAAAGGCCATGAAGTCCAACTCCTAAGGATTCTGTGCTTACCGTGTCGCCTGGCTTGGAGTTAGCTGGAGGTGATGCCTTCAGCTGCATGGCTTCAGTTGCCATCACTGCAGGCTCATGAGCCCTTTGGCCCCCAGCCTGACTCTCATGAGAGGCTCTCAGATGCATTTCCCCTTGGAGGACAGAAGGTGTTTCCCACAGAAAAGAAAAAGAATTAGAAATACAATTCAGTAAGAGAGGGTGCTGATCAGATGCAGGGTATGGCCGGATCCACCAGGGTATGGCCAGACAGACGTGTCCACCAGCTGCTGTTACACACAGCTTGCTTTTCTAATACCATTGCCATCTATTTTGTGCTTGCTCCTTCCCAAACAACCTAGATCCATGCGCTTCCATGCTTGTGGTTCTTCCTTCAAACACCCCACAGTCAGTCTGTGCAAACCCAGAGCACTCTTTGGCCGCTTCCCACCCTATCATCCCTCGGTTGTCTCCACCACTTCATGCAAAAGGTGCTCAGCAGTGGAGTTCTCTTACTGTGTTTCCCTCTTGGATAATGAGAGAGGTGGCTCTCTGAGCACGGGGTGAGGAAGCAGCCCCTGGATGGGGCTGGGCAGGGAAGCCCTTGCTCTGAGTTGGGATATGGGCTCCTGCCTGCTGCTGTGCTTTAGTGGATGGGTTGTGGTGTTTTATCACTGTTCTGGGGTGAATTTTGGAGCTTCTCCCATCCCCATCATTGCCTCTCTCTGCTTTGCTGGGGATGAGCAGATGAGCTTGTTATCACATAGAGCTGCTGCTGTTGTGAGCCTTTACGGGGTGGCTGATGTTAGTGCTGTGGATGTCACTTTTAGCTTCTGATCTGTGAAATGGACAGGATCCAGTGCAAATACAAAATCAGGAGCTTTACCAGCTCGTACTTGTAGTGATTATGTTTTATCATTTGTGTTTTATCGCATGTTCTTTTCTATATGGGATCTGAACTGTCACTAGCTGATGTCTGTATGTTACAATGCTGGAGTTGCTGTCTGACCAAAGCCACACAGAGGGTTGCCAGGCTGCAGACGTCGCCAGATATGAGTGATGTGCTGATGCTGAAAGCACACCTGCACATCTGTCACGCTTACAGCCCTCTTGGGTTATGTTTGCTTGTTTCTTTTTCCTCTCTGGTTACTGTATTTTGGTTTCTGTTTTCAGCTGAGCTCGCTGCAGGAAGCAATTCAGGAGAAGGAAGCTCTCCTCAAAGAGCAGGTTCACCAGCACCAAGCTGAATTGCTGAGAACAGCAGACAAAGCAGCTCAGGAAGCAGAGGTGCAGCAGGTATGTTTGTTACAATCACCTTGTTGTGAAGAGGAGAAAAGAAAATACATTTTGAGAGCCAGAGGATGCATTGGGAAAGCTGTTCTCAGCAAAGTGAGCAGCGGTGAGAGGAGATGGAGCTGATGGCTTGGGGCTGTCAGGTTGCTTTTAGAATGACATTCCACACTTCCAGAGCTCCCCCTTCAGCCTGCTGAGCTGCTATAAAACTTCCCTTGTTGCAGGTAGGAATGTAGTTACTGTTGAATGCAGTTGTAGTGCTGCCCTTCCCTATTGGTGAAACAGCAGCGAGCTTTCCTTGCTGCACTTTGGTTCCGTGGTGGACATCAATAAGAGCAATTTGAGCCATTAAAGTAACTGTTGCAAGAAGTGGGTGGGTGGGTGAAACTTAGGGGATGTGGTCGCTCTGCAGTAGCCTCTCAGGGGCTCTTACAGACCCTTCTCCCACAGAACCTGCTTACGCTTCGGAGGAAGCTGGAGGAGCGAGAAGAAGCTCTGCTGGGACAAACACAGGTGGTGGAACTGCTGCAGCAGGAGCTGCGTGGGGCTGAACAACAAAACCAGGTGCCCTTTGGTGTGCTTACTGCCTTACTGTGTGTGGATGGGAGGAGTTTTGTACTGACAGAGCTTGTGGAAGTTCCCACATGAGCTTATTGCTGGCGCGAGGATTGCAGCAGGGAATCAGCCAGCAGGTTCATTAACATACCAGGTTCATTAACTCCTTCCTTCCAAAGGAGGGCACAGACTTAATTGCAGCAGAAAAGAAAATGAAATGAATACCACTACACAGAGAATGTTTCAGTAATAATACAGCACACGTCTCCTGATATCTGCCTCTATTTCTGGCTTTGTGGTCCCCCCCCAAAAAGTTCCATGGCTTCCATCTGGTTGAGGACGAAGGATGCAGCGAGCTGTCAGCACCACAGATCTCCAAACTGGAAGGATTTGATGTTAGTGGCTCATTCCTCGATCCAGGATCCACTTAGAAGCATTTTTTATGTTTGCTGAGATGGTTTTACACCTCTGTGTTAGTCCACAAGTTTGTGCTGTATCTGATTTTACTTTGCTTGGTGTGTTTTATGCCATAGCTGTTGTCTGTATGTCGTGCAGTACATCACAGAGTGCTCCTTGTCCCTTTTGTTACTCCTCAAATCACTTCTCTCCAATTCCAGAACTGCCTTTTTTAGCCAATCTCTGTGAAGTGCTGAAGACCTTTGGGTCTCCGTTGCATCCCTTGCTTCTGTCATCCCTTCATGTCCTCCCCATGTCCTGCTCTGTGTTCCTGCTGCTCAGCCCCTCTGCTATTTCCCACTGCTGTATTTTCCCACACCGCGCTGCCAGTTATGGCAATTTCATCTTACAAAGAGCACGTTCTTGTGTCCACCCATCTATGAGAACAAACAGAAAAACAGAGATTGGACCCAATGAGGACGAGTAGAATGAATTTTGCATAGTTGCCCGGTGAGAAGTAATCTGACTGCAGCTGCACCAAGTGAAGCCGCTTCCCGTGCGGATCCACGACGAATGCCTTTGTGCTTCCAATCTCAAAGCTTCTCAGAATCTCCAGCCCTTCAGAGACCTCTGCTGTGTCCGTGTCAGGGACAGTGGTGCAGGGCGTCACCTGGGTGTCTCTCAGTCACACAGACAGCTGTGCTACAAACTCATTTCATGATCAGATCCTCATCACTGGTAGTTATGAACAGGTGAAACCTCTGCTGCCGTCCTGTTCTCCTGTGCTCTTTGTCCGTTCAGGCTTCAAAGGCCAATTCTGTGCTTCCTGGAGAAACGTCAGCTTTTGTTCTGAGTCTCCTTGGCCTCAATAATGTGTAACCCTGCCATCCTTCCTCCTTTATTTATTTATAATGTGCTCTGTGAGAACGTGGCTGGATCATCTGCTTTTTGTTGGTGAGGGCTTTGAAAGCTGAAGCAATTTGGAGCAAATGTGAGCTGCTTCACTGTAGAGAAGTGGGAAGGACTCATTTCTGACCAAATGGCTGCAAGCTGCTTCTGTAGCTCTGAAATGAATCAGTTTCTCTTGGTTTTGATCTTGCAAACTATGTACAGAGAAACACATCTTCGTCTTGGGGATCCATTTTGTAGTGCATGTGCTTTGTTTTCCTTATTGTCATCATCACAGAGTTTGCATTACATGTTCAATGGATGAAGAGTAGTTTTGAAGAGAAGGCAAGAAGCCATTTTTTGTTCCTTTTGTGTATATTGGTTGAAGAGCTCTGACTTTTTTTTCCCAGTGGTTTCTGTGGTAGCACTCTGCTTCCCAGCCCACCCCCACTGGTGGAGTGGTGCAGGATAGGGTGCAACTTACACGTAAATGGATTTATCCTCTCTGATGCATGTACTCACTGCTGCTCATCCCGATTCGTGGCACAGTCCTCAGATTCCTCCTCTGTGCCTTTGACTCCCCCTACACCCAGTGTCTGGTCAGCAGGAGAGCCTGCTACACCCATCCCCTGAGGCCCTGGGGCAGAAGATGCTCCTCCTCCTGCAGAGTAAAGGGAGCTCCTCAGGAGCAGGAAGTTTGGCAGAATGAACTCTGCCATGGCTGTTAGGGCCTGCATCTCTTCCCTGGCTGGCTTTAACCTCTGCTCAGTGTCTGCCAGCTTGCTGAGGTCTTCCATGAGCCACTGGGTGTAGTGTGGGGCACTGTGTCACCTCTAGATCCCTGTTATAGCTTTTTATTTTTTGACATAATTTCACGTACACTTTGTTGTTCTGCTTGTTAATTGTCCTCTGTAATTGTTGAATTCTCCCTCTTTTTGTTGTAGTGCTTCCTCCCCTTCTTGAGAAGCTTTCTTTCCCCCAGAAGAGAATTCATGGCCTCTGTAATGCTGTGTTTTCCTGTCCTATCCTCTTCCTCTAAGTAAATGTGTTTCTTTTCTGTACTCACAATGAGAACTCTTGTTTCTCCCAGTGTTATTTCCTTGCAAGCTGCAAACAGTAGGGCAGGTTCTCTAACAAACTGAGAGTTTTGCTATGTTGATTTCCTTCTTCTGATAAAATATTTGAAGAAGATTTAGTGGTGATTTTGAGATGCAGTTCGTGGAGTTGGCTTTGGTGCTGTTTTGATCTGAGTTAAATTAATTTCCATGTCCTTTTACAGGTGCTCCGAGATCAGTGCCAGAAGATGGCAGTGGATCTGAGCTCTCTGAGAGATGTGCTGGATGCAGAGAGAAGAGAATCTCAGGATCTCAGAGAGAAGATGGAGCTGGAAGTGGCCGAGAGGAAGCTGTGCTCCCATCGCTTGCAGGAGGAGGTGCAGTGTCTTTCAGAGCAGCTGGAAGAGGCAAGAGCAGCACAAGCAGAATTAGAGAGGTACAGAAGCTTGGAGCAGAAACAGAGACTGGAAATGGAAGAGAAGAATCTACAGATCAGTTGTCTTAAGGCAGCTGAACAAGAGCTCCAATCCAGCTATGCTGCCCTTGTAGCTGAGAACCATCAGCTGAAGCAGGAGGTTGGCCAGCTGCTGGTGCTGTCTGCTGAAAGCAGCACAGCAGTGCAGAATCTACAAGGTAAGCACAGCATTTTGCTGAAGGGGGTTCTCACTAGCCTAAGGATCACTGGATTGCCTTCTGTTGGCTTTGTTTCTATGCCAGCTCCTAAGGAGGTCTTGGTGCCAGAGTTCCCAGTTGCACGGGAGGATAGGAATGGTGTTGAATGGAAGGTCTCTGTAGCACAGTTTTGCTGACTGCTGCCCTCTGGCACAGCCCATGCATCAGGAGCTTGTCTGAGGATTTTAAGTGAGACTGTCACAAGCCTTTCCAGCCAGGCAGGCAATACTGCTCTCTCCCTTCAGCTCCCAAGCTGGTCGTGTTTCATCATATTGGTGCAGTGTTGTGCCTATCATAAGTGGGGTTTGTGTGCCAGTTTTCAGGAATGTAAGGATAAAAACCTGCTGACTCAAACAAACAGCAGCTGAACTCTTGTGCCATTCTTGACTTGGACAGTAGCCCTTCAGTGTCTTCTTCTCTGATTTTCTCTCTTCATTTTTATCTCAATGAAATTGAGATGCTACAACAGTAGCTACAACAGTAGTGCTACAGCAGTAATTTGTTCCCTGTCCTTTATAAGAAGGTTTGTCTCTTTGTTTTAAAAGAAACACAGTAATAATAGTAATAAAAAAAAAAGCATCCTGAAACTCTATTGGTTGTCCTATGATTGCAAACCAAGTAAGAAAAAAATAGAGTTGTTCATTTGGAAGGGACAAAACAGATCAACTGCAGCTGCCTGAACGTGGCAGGGCTAACAGAAATGTGGAGCTCATTACTGAAGGTGGAATCCAAATGGCTCTTGAGCATTGATGAGAGTGGGGCATCAACCATCTCTCTTGGAAGGCTGCTGTGGTGTTTGCCCACCCTCATGGTAACGAAATGCTATCAAATACTCAGTCTGCATCTCCCCCCACGCAGCCTTGTGCTGTTCCCATGCATCCTATCACTCGTTATTAGGGAGAACTCATCATGGTGTCCTTCCCCATTTTCCTTTCTGAGGGGAAAAGAACAGTAATATCTTATTTTCTAAAAGGTGCTTAAAATCTCTGTTGTGCTTTGGTAGTTCTTTTTTTTTTTCAGGGGAAAAAAAAGCACATTGTCCAATGCTGGTCTGTTTTCTCTGTGTCCCGTTCTCAGATGTTCCTGGACGAATACCGTATTGCTTTCTAAATGAGAGTTTTAATTTTCAAATAAATTGCTGAATGTGTGCATTTTTTTTTTCCCAATGTTTCAGAGAGGTCCCAGCCTGTTCTCCAGGAGCCTCAGCAGGGAGCTACAATGGTTGCAGAAAATTCAGAGGTAATGATTAAGCCCAAACTAAAACAGGTCAAGGACTGGCCTTAAAACTGCTAAGCTGTGATGGCCTTTTTTAACAATCCTCTTTGGAAGGTTATTATTAACTGGATTAATGGCAAAAGACAGAAATAGCTTCCAAATACTGCTTGTCCTGTGTTCTTATCAGACCACTTTCCCTTTGCTGTTTGGAATTCTTGTGTCCTTCATCCTCCCAATTGATATTCTTGCTATTTTCTACCTCTTATGAGTTAGTTCTTCAGCAAAATCATAGGCTAAACTGAGAGAGTTCTGAGGATACACAGTTCCAAAGGCTTAGCTGCCCTTTACAGGTTGCCTTTCAAATCCTTCCTGTCCCCTCTGCCCCAATGGGGGTCTGGCAGCGTGCTGACTTCTCTTTGTCAAACAGAAGACTTTGGGTGTATCTTTGTATGCTTCCACCACAAACAGCTTTGCAAACAGAACTGCAGGAAGGTTTGGATACCTTCTGCTTTGCTTCACGTTCCATCAGCAAGGTGATGGAGATGGCTGCCTCTGTATCCATTCTAGCTGTAGAGTTGTTAGCTTAGAGCAAGGTCTGGGCTCCTTCCAGAGTGCTCTGCTCCGCTCCCATCTGCCAGCAGGGGGGAGAAGATGATGCTGGGTTTTATGTAATACAGTCCTCTGCAACACAGAGGCAGTTGGTAGTGTGAACTCTCCAGCTCCTCTGCTCCTCCACTGATCGTACAGCGTAAGGTGAAGTGTCACATTTATTGACTTTTCTTATTGGCTACTGATTTAGAAATGGGGATGGAAGGTGTGACGTGTTCATATGCCAAAGATGGGTTCCTTAAGTGTTTGTTGCCATGAGGCAATCAGGCCAAAAGGTGACAACAAGTGGGGCTTGCAAGTGCAGAGTCAGTCCATCCTGCTTTACCCAGAGCCTTGTGTTCCAGCTGCCTGGCATTGGGCTGTAAGCTGGTGGCCTGGCAGGTTCACACACACATAAATGTGTGTGTGCTCATGGTCTTTCCAAGGGCAGATGTAAGGCTGTCAGCTATTTCCTGGAGCCCCTTTAGAGGCAGTGGAGAGAACAGTGCTTTAGCATGTGGCTCACCTTGACCAAGGTGGGTATTGAAAATCAGTCTGTGAATCCAGTGCTGGAAGTGTCCATTTCAACACCAGACACGTATATGGATAACTTACAGTCCACATAAATGGCTTTTATGTAGTGTTCTATTTGGGCAGCTCTCTACTGCCACTTGTGCCCTTGACCTGTTACTTCAGCCCAAAATATCTGTGAACTCAAGCCCAATACAAGGGTTTGGGTTGAGTGCACAAATTGTTTTCATGCATCCTGTATGTTCCACTTCAGCTGGCAGTCACAAAAGTGCTCTAAAATGTGGGACTGGAGATGGCCCTTGTCTGGCTGGGTGATCCTCTGTGCTTACATTTGAGATAGTTAACAGCAAAAGTTACTTCTATTCATTGTTTTCAGTCATAACTTAAAAAAGAAGTTGTTTCTCTAGTTCAAGTGGGAGTAGATTTTTCATTTCTAGACTTTTTTTAAAGCTGGATGCATAAGAAAGGCAAAATAAAGACTTCACCTGTGGCTTCCTGTCAGCCAGCAGGTGTCCAGCTGCTCCAGGAGAGCAGGAAGTGGGCTTTTCAGAATGGAAAATATCCTAAATCTGATCTGGTATCCTAATTTGCTGAGATATATCCCAGCCTCCTGCTTAGTATCATAACTAAACCATCTTTTATTTCCATTAGGCATCAGAGCTGGGTCTAACGTATGATCGACAGTTTATGCTCTAAGCTTGGTTGAGCAGCAGCTAAGATGGCTGTCTTCTAATGCAAAGGCTGTAGCTTAAAACTAAGTGTGCTTTCTTCCACTGATAGAATGAGAACGGTGGAGTTGAGGAGAAAACACAAAACTTGCAGGTTGTGGAAGATTCAGCCTCTGGCACAGACGGCTCTGCTACGTCTGCAGGTAAGGGCGCAGAATAGAGCGTGTTGACCTCAGCATTGCAGAAGTGGGAGAACTGCCAGGAAAAGTCCAAAGTGGTTTGGAAAGGAGAGCTTTAAAGTCAAAATCTGAAGATGTAGAGGAGATAAGAAAAGATACAGAGAAGGTGGAAGAGAAAATACTAAGGCAGGCAGGTGAGGATACATGAACAGAAAGTAGTAGGTAAGATGAGAAAGGAGAAGGTTTTGAAGGAGAATGCAGGTGCACAGGCTGTTGAGTGATGTGCAGAACAGACTTAAGATGAAGCACTGAGTTCCTGTGTGAGAGCCAATAAGATTCTTTTGTCTCAGGTGTTACCAAACATCCCTCCCCCACGTTCCAACTTCTAAAAATCAGGAATGCCCCATTGAAGAGCTCAAATCTCTGCCTTCTTGCACTGCGTGAAGAGATGATCAAGAGATGAGAAAGTTTACTTAATTGCTGGAATGCGTATGCTTTTAATATAAATGTATACAGAATAGCAAAGGTGAAACTGAGTGAGCTGTAAACTCTGTAAGCTGTGGTGCTTCCTAACATTAAATGGCTTAAGTTTACAGCCTTGGTTTCGTAATGCACTTAATATTTTCTATATTTTTTCTTTGTTAACAAGAAAAGAACCATCTTGTACCACCTGCAAAACCTGTGAGTTTTGAGCTTAAGTCTTCTAGAACTAACAGAACTAACTGTTAGCTGCTAGAAAAACATTATGTCCCCAAAGAAGGGGTGGAACTACAGGGCTCATAAATAGATTTTGTTCTTTTTGGAAGAGTAGAAGTGTATTAGTTCACTCTGTGTCTCTTCATTATTCTGTTGCAGTTGCACGTGATGTAGACTTAGGTGATGTCAGCATGCAGTAAATACAGGATGTATTATAGGGATACAGGGATATCTGGACTGAGTGCATTGCTCAAACTCTTTTGTGTTTCCTACCTGGGAATTTGGAGAATCTCCAGTTGCACGGATTTTCTTTCCATTTGCTGATGGTGAGATGTATATTTTATCACCAGGTGTGTCAGGAGAGATGGTGAATTCTGAAGGGCAAAAGCCTTCTGGTGACACTTCGGTCCCACCTGAGGTACAAATTTCACCCACTACTATTTACTTTTCAATACTGTATGCATACATGGATATGGTAACTTAGCCTTTGCAGCACAAGGTGCTGACCCATTTGCAAAGTGATGATCCATGCTTTCCAGCAAGGGTTTGATCGTTCTTCTTTTGTCATCAGTTTTTGGGGGTGGAAGGAAATCTTAAGATTAATGTTTGGAAAAAGCCAAGCACTTTAGATCAGATGTTTTGTTTAGTGTTCTCACTTCAGAGATAAGCACACACTGGAATAGGGGTGTCTACATAAATTCTTGTCCACGTTAAACAGACAGGAAAAGTAAAGGACAAAACCTCCTCGTTCAGAGGCTGTGGATACGATGCTGGTATCTGTAGTCTCAAAATATGGCTGGATAAGTCCAGAAGGACACCTCTGAGGATCACAGAACTGAGACACTTTAACAGCAGGAAGCTCCATTTATGGTCTAATCCTAAAGCCAGACTCCCATGCCACAACTACAGGAAGGGAAATGAGCTGAGGAGTCCTCCTGTTAATGAGGCTGTTATTGGTTGTAACTGCTAACATGAGGCAGGGACAATGAAAAGTGCCCCTGTGGCAGGATTCAAAGGAAATGTGAAACCTTGTGCTGTGTTTCAGGTAAGAGCAGATGGCTCTCCCAGTGGAGGTGAGCAGTTTACTGAAGAAAACTGCCCGTCTGGAATTGGAGAATGTCTTGCTGCACAGAAACAGAAAGAGCTGTCTGTTTTGCTGCTGGAACTGAAAAAAGCTCAAGAAGAAATTGCATTTCTAAAAGGACAGCTCAAGGACCCAAACAACCAAACTTCTGCTGTTAACCAAGCAGGAGGAGAAGCTAACCAGCTGGAAGAGGATCCCCAGGCATGGCTTCTTGAGAGGGAAGAGCAACAGGTGTCAAGTACACAAAATGGGTTGGACAGTAGCTCATTACAGAGAGCAACAGAAATACAGCCAATTAATGTGCTTCAGGAAAACAAAACCGATCTTCAAGAAGTACCCCAAGAGGCCTCTGTTCGTGGCACAGGGGAGATGGGAGCAACACAGGAAACCTCTGCAGCATTTCCAGAGCCAGGCACCTCTCAATCTCAAGAGCTGATAAATCTGCAGAACCGAACTGCGGAACTGCAAATGATTCTGCAGAAATCAGAGGAATCCTACAAGAAAGATCTGGGAGAAAGAGATGCAGAAATAAACAGGTTAAACCAGTTGGCTGAAGAATACAGGAAGAAGATGGAGGATTCTGACAGTTTGTTCTGTGCTTTGGCTGAAGAGAGAGATCAGCTCCTGTGTCAGATGAAGAACCTTTCTACCATGACAGAACTGCAGGAGAAAGTGAAGCAGCTGGAGGAAGCTCTAGCTCTTTCTGAAAAGCAGAGGCTGTCAGACAGCCAGAGCAGTCTTCTGAAGGAACAGATCCAAAGCCTTAAAAACGAATTTAAATCCAAAGAGGTTAAAATCGAAGCTTTACAGAAAGATTTGGATGAAGCGCAACTTCAGCTTTCTGATCAGGACGTGCAACTAAAAGACATGCGAAGCCAGATCCAGAAGAAGGAATGCGAAGCCCTTGATCTGGAACAACTGCTGAGGAAATACAGGGCTGAGATGGAAGAGCTTTCCCAAAGCTTAGCTTCCAAGGGCCGCGAAGCAGCAGGCCTAGAGCAGCTTGTTGCTGAACGTAGCAGGTGCATAGAGAGCCTGCAACAAACCTTGCTGGAGAAAGAACAGCAGATGACAGAGATCAGCATCAGCATGTCTGAAAGAATGGTGCTGCTGAACGAAGAGAAGTTTTCTCTAGAAACAGAGCTGAAGAGTCTCAAAGAGCAAACAAGTGTCTTATTAAAAGCCCAGGAGGGAGAAGACCGAAACACAGAAGCGGAAGATACATATCTGAACTGCGAAGTGTCTGAGCAGCAGTATGAGACAGTGGCAGAATGCAGGGAGGGTGAGATACCAGCAAATGAACTTGAGTTTCTGAAACGGGAAAATGAGCAGATAAAGCGAAAGCTGCAGGCAGCACTTGTTAACAGGAAGGAGCTCCTGAGGAAGGTCAGCAAATTGGAGGACAAGTTGATGCAGGTGAAAATGGAGCCTGAGTCAGAAAACTCAGTGGCTCAAGAAGCTGAAGGGAAAGAGCATATGATGAGTAGGATAAGCCAAGAAGTGAATCTGGAAAGCTCACCCAGGGAGGAGCACCTAATCCAGCTGCTTTCTGAAAAGGAATCTGAGCTGCTGAGCGTTCGGAAGGAGCTGCTGGATAAGGAAGCTACTGAAGCACAGTTAGAGGCGGTGATTGAGGAACTGAAGCAGAGCTGGCAAGATAAGACAAACGTTGACTCAATTAAGGCTGAAATCATGGGAAGTCAGACAATTGCTGACAAACTAACTGAAACCAACGAAGGCCCAAAAGATGATGAAGAAAACAATGCAGCAGCTACAAATCTTGAAGAAAACCAGACGTCTGCTCTGAAAGAGAGAGTTTCAACTCTTGAACAAGAAAAAGAACAACTTCAGAAAAAGCTTCAGGAAGCCCTGGTATCTCGCAAAGACACTATAAAGAAGGCTCAAGAAAAAGACAGGCATCACAGAGAACAGCTCAAACAGCAGAAAGATGATTACAACACCCTTCAAGAACAATTTGATATGCAAATGAAAGAGAAGGAAAGCATCCAAGCTCAGCTCAGGCAACTGCAGGAACAGAGAGGATCAACAGAGAGCGTTCCTGGGAATCAAGGCTCTTTGGATTCTTCATGCTTGGAAGCAGGAAATTCTACAAACAGCGAACTTGTGCAAGTCATGGATGTTTCTGGGGAAGAGTTTAAAGCAGAACTTGAAAAACTGCAGGTGGAGAAGGAGGAGTTGGAAAGTAAGGTCGGCTGTATGGAAGGTGAACTAGCTTGCAAATCAGAATTAGTCTTTAATTTGCAACAGCGCATAGCGCAGTTGTTGGCAGAGGCAGAAGGGCTGACTGGAACCTCTGACCAAGCTGAAACTGAGGCTGCAAGACTTCAGAGAGAACTGGAGGAAGGTCAAGTGGAAATTTCTAGGGAAGACAGTTTGGAAGACCTGAAAACACTTATGCATCAAAAGGACGAAGAAATTGAATTCCTTAACTTGCAGTTGAGGGAGAAAAGTGAGGCTCTTGCTAATGCAAAGGCACAGTTGCTGGAAAAAGAAGACTCTGTTAAAAGTCTGTGTAGTCAGATTGAAGCTCAAGCTCAGGCACATGAGGAACAGAGCAAGCGACTGCAAACCGAGCTGCTTGAAATTCAGCACAAACAAGATGATGATGCAGAAGCAGCCAAACAGAAGAATCAAATGCAGAGAAAGTTGCAAGCTGCACTTATCTCTAGAAAAGAGGCATTAAAGGAGAGTAAGTCACTGAAAGAGGAATTGGCAAATGCCAAAACTACTATTGAGAATCTCTGTGTCAAGTTGAATAATATGGAAAGCCAAATAGGTGGCCATGTTAAAGAAACAGGTACTTTAACAGAAAAAATAGCAAGTCTCACTGAAGAGAGGGAAAAACTTATTGCAGAAGTTAATAAGGTCCTTGGAGAAAACCAGAATCTTGATGGATGCTGTAAAAACCTGAAGTTGACACTAGATGGAGTTCTCCTAGAGAAAGAGAAGCAGGAGAAGGAGATGGAGTCCTTGAAATGCCTGCAAGCTGCTGAGAGCACTGAGTGGCAGGAGAAACACAGGGAGCTTCAGAAAGAGTACGAAACTCTCCTGCAGTCGTATGAGAATGTGAGCAATGAGACGGAGCGGATTCAGCGTGTTTTGGAAACCGTGAGGCAGGAAAAGCAGGAGATTTTCGTGAAGCTGAAAAGTGCTGAAGTGAAAAAAGAAGAGGCGGATAAGCAGCTGCAGGAAGCTGAACAGGAGATTGATGGAATGAAGGAGAAAATGAGGAAATTTGCAAAATCAAAGCAACAAAAAATTCTGGAGCTAGAGGAGGAGAATGAGAAGCTTAGGGCAGAGATGCAGCCCGCAGGTGGGGACCTGCATAGGACTGACGATGGAGCTTTCCTTTCAAACGCTAACCTGAAAGAAGAGCTGGAGAGCTCTAGGAGGGATTATCAGTCTCTTTCTACTCAGCTAGAGGCTGTAATGGTTGAAAAGGAGTCTCTTACTCAAGAGATCACAGACTTAAAGCATCACTTGCAGTTAACGGAATCCAAGCTAGAAGAAAGCAGAGAGCTGTTAGACAAGTATGTTTCCCTGAAGACAACAGAGAAAGAAACAAATCAGGCAGTTGCTACACCACCACCAATAGAGGGGACTGAAAATCAAGTGGACTTAAGTTTTGGACCAAAGTCTCCTGATGCAAAGCTGGAACAAAAAGCTTTTGAAGGTAGTAGCCCACCTGAGGATGTTAATGCCTATGTAAAGGAGATAGCTGAGCTGACAGAGCGAATCACTGAACTAGAGGAGAATAGAAGGGCTTCAGAGCAACAGCTGGATGATATCCGCGGGAACGTTGAGGCTTTAGAAGGTGAGAAAAGGGCTTTAGAGACCCAAATGGAAGCAAAAGTCCTTGAATTAAATGTTCTCCAGGACACAGTAGCAAAGATGGAAGAAACGGTCCAAAACACCAAGGAGGACCTCATCAGGATGACAGAACTGAAGGACACTTTAGAGGCTGAGAAGGATGATTTGGAGGAAAGGCTCATGAATCAGCTGGCAGAACTTAATGGCAGTATTGGAAATTATCAGCAAGATGCAACAGACTCCCAGATTGAAAATGAACAACTGAAACATGAGCTTCAGAGTTTGCAGAGAGCAATACATGAACTGGAGGAGGAGAAACGTCAGATGGCAAAGGAGAAAAGTAAAGCAAGTTCAGAAAACCAAAAGGAGTATTTAGAAAAGTTGAAACGCACTTGGAGGGAGGACAGTAGCACACATGTAAAGGAGCTTCAGGAGCTGCTGAAGCAGAAGCAGCAGGAGATTAAGCAGCTGCAGAAGGACTGTATTAAAAGCCAGGAGAAGATCAGTAGTTTAGAAAGAACTGTTAAAGCTCTAGAATTTGTCCAGAGTGAGTCTCAGAAAGACTTGGAAGCAGCCAGAGAGACTTTAGCTAAAGCAACAGAAGACACCAAGAAGGCCCAGGCAGAGCTTGCTCACTGCAGAGTTGTGCTGGATGACACTCAGAGCGAGGCAGCGAGAGTCCTAGCAGAGAGCGTCAAAATAAAAGAAGAGTTACGGGCAAGCAAAGAGAGTGCTCTAATTCAAATGAAGAAAAAGGATGAGGACTTTGAGAGAAGACTGGAACGGGAGAAAGACAAGCACTCGAAGGAGATGAAAAATATGGAAGAGAAACTGGCAGCTTTGCAGAGGGAGAAAGACAAGATGGAAGCAACGGTTCGTGATGTTCAGGGCTCCTTGACAACAAAAGATCGAGAAGCCAAGGAACTGGAAGGCAGCCTGAACAAAACGCTGGCCCAGCTTGCAGCCTTCACCAGGAGCATGTCTTCCCTTCAGGATGACAGGGATAGAGTGATAGATGAATCCAGAACATGGGAGAAGAAGTTCACAGAAACGATTCAAAAGAAGGAGGAAGAAATACGCTTGAAAGAGGAAACTTGTGTTATGCTGAAGGAGCAGATGAAGCAGATGGCTACACAAGTGGAAGAACTTCAGATTCATATATCCAGGTAAAGAAAGTGATGATGATTAAGATAGTGTCAATGTATTTCCTTTAAAGAGTCAGCAGCCAGAGGTAAGGAGGGGGAATGGCTGTTTACAAGGGTGGATAATGATAGGACAAGGGGGAATGGGTGTAAAGTGAGACAGGGGAGGTTTGGGTTGGATATGAGGTGGAAGTTTTTCATGCAGAGGGCGGTGAGGCACTGGCACAGGTTGCCCAAGGAGGCTGTGGATGCCCCATCCCTGCAGGCATTGGAGGCCAGGCTGGATGTGGCTCTGGGCAGCCTGGGCTGCTGGTTGGCAACCCTGCCCATGGCAAGGAGGTTGAAGGTAGATGAGCATTGTGGGCCTTTTCAACCCAGGCCATTCTAGGATTCTATGAGGAAGGTGTTAATTTTAGAGATTAAGCTTGGTATGTCAACAGAGCATGGGGATGCATAATTCCAATTGGATCCCAGATTAGATTTTGAGAGAAGGATGGAGCTAGAGAAGCCTAACATAATGTTAACCTTGGAATTTCCAAAACTCAAAAACAAGCCATTCTTTCATGAGGAAAACTGTTCTACAGAGTTTGATTGAAATGTTGTATGTTGTGAAATGAATGTGGAATGGATACCAACTGTAGGAGAACAGCACCTTTGTTTGTAGAAAACAAATTCTGAGCCTCACTGTATGGGGAAATTAATTTCTCCTTTGAAAGACTGAAGGTATAAGTGGGGCTGAGAAGGGCTCAGTAGCTGCACATTCTAGAAAGGACTATCTGTCGTTGCTAGTGTGCCTGTAGCATCATTTGGGTTGGAAAATACCCTTAAGGCTATTGAATTAAAACATCAACATAACACCACCAACCCATTTCCCTAAGTGCCACATAAACATCTCTTAAATGCCTCCAGGGATGGTGACTCAGTCACTCCCTTTGGAAGCCTGATTCAGTGCTAATCACTGGAAAACTAATTTGGTGGCTTTTCTCAATTAATAGAATCAATGAAAATTGTTAGTGTGGTTTTGGATCCTGAAATACCTCATTGATTTGGGTCTGGTCTTCCCTTCTCTGTTTTTCAGGCTGGAATGCAACAAGAAAGACTGGGAATCAGAGTCCAGGAGGGAGATTCAGCAGCATCAAGAGACATGTGAAATGTTGCAGGCAGAAAAAAAAGAGCTTTTAACTCAGCTTGAAGGGTCTCAGAAACTATTCAGTGAGTCCCAGGATGAACAGCAGAAGCTGGAGTCAGAGATCCGGAGCCTGAAAGACCAGCTTGCTGACCTGCAGAGTTCCTTTGCCAGATGTGAACTGGTTAGAGGAGAGTTGGAGAGTATGGTCAAGCAACAAGAGAACAGCATCCAGAATTTTAAATTCAGCTGTGAGCAGCTTGAGGCTGATCTGCAGGCTTCCAAGGACCTAACAAACAAGCTGCATGAAGAAACGAGCGCCAAAGATCAAAAGATTGTTAGTTTGCTATCTGCCAAGGAAGAAGCAGTTAGGGCTGCTCTGACCGAATTACAGCAGCAACATTCTGAAGACATCACACTGTTGGAGCGTAGGCTAAGCAAGGAAGAAGAAGATAAAAAGGCTTTGGAAATTGAGAAGAGCAAACTTAACGATAAACTTGATCATCTCACTGAGAAGATGAAAATGATCAGAGAAGAAAGTAAACAGCAGAAGGCACAACTGGACTCCTTCACCAAGTCCATGTCATCTCTGCAAGACGACAGAGACCGTATACTGAGAGAGTACAAACAGCTGGAGGAGCGCCACCTCGTTATCATCTTGGACAAAGACCAGATAATCCAAGAGGCTGCTGCTGAGAACAACAAGCTGAAGGAGGAAATCAGAATTTTTCATAGCCAGATGGATGACCTCAACTCGGAGAACGCCAAGCTGAGCGCAGACCTGGTGAGGTACAGAGAAGATCTGAACCAAGTCATTTCAATTAAGGATTCCCAACAGAAGCAGCTTCTCAAAACTCAGCTTCAGCGAATCCAAGCTCTGGAAAAGGAGAAGGCAATCGTGGAAACACAGCTGAAGGAGTCTGAGCGTACGCAGGACGATCTCAA
Source organism: Centrocercus urophasianus (assembly GCF_019232065.1). Taxonomy (NCBI): domain Eukaryota; kingdom Metazoa; phylum Chordata; class Aves; order Galliformes; family Phasianidae; genus Centrocercus; species Centrocercus urophasianus. Next base: position 26,892 of record NW_024885348.1, read on the forward strand.
GAAGAGCATGGAAGTCTTGGCAGAGGATAAAGTCAGCATGTCTCAAGAGGTTGAAACCCTTAAATCCTCTCTGTCCCGAGCTCAGAGTCAGGTGACAGCATTAACTGAGGGAAGTCCTGTCATGGAGTGTCAAGCACAGCTCAAGGCCCAAGAGGAAGAGGCACAAGAGCTGCATCATAAGCTCGTGCTCTCACAGCAAAGGATAACTGAACTTGAGGAGGAGCTAGTAAGTGTTCAGAAGGATGCAACCAGGAGAGTGGGGGAGGCTGAGGACAGGCTCAAAAAGGAATTGAAGCACCTGCATCATGATGCTGGGATAATGAGGAATGAAACAGAAACAGCGGAAGAGAGAGTAGCAGAGCTGGCACGGGACCTCATGGAAATGGAACAGAAATTTCTTGCAGTCACAGATGAAAACAAAGATCTCAGAGCCCAAATTCAGTCTTTCGGGAAGTCCATGAGCTCTCTTCAGGATAGCTGGGACCAGACCAACGAGGAGCTTCAAGCTTTGAAACAGAAATATTCTGCAGACTTAGGGGACCAACAAAATCTAGTGGAGAATCTTCAGAAAAAGATGCTTCAGTTACAAGAGGAGCAAAATTCCACTGCCCGCGACCGAGATACACTGAAGTCTGAGCTTACAGAAATGCAGAAAGCTGCTGATGAAAGAGGTCTCTTGGCACAGATTGAGGATCTGAAGCAGAAGATCAGAGCCAAAGACGATGAGCTTCTCCGTTTGTCTTCAGAACTGGAAGGCTCTTCCAACCAAGTCAAATCTTTCTCCAAGGCTATGGCAAGCCTGCAGGACGAGAGAGACCGGCTGCTGGATGAACTGGACAGAACACGGAAGGTGGAAGAAGTGAGGCAGCAAGCAGAAGGGAGCACTGCCACAACTCCATCAGAGGTGCTGAGTCTTAAGAAGGCTCTGTCCTCCCTGCAGAACGACAGAGACAGATTAGTAAGTCCTTGCTTTCTTTTCCCATTCTTATTTAAAGCTTTACAGGAGATTCGGTTCTTCAGATCTTAAAATTCAGCACAGTTAGACGTTGTCTTTCACAGAGTTAAAAACATACCATCATCCTCACAGACCCTCGAAAGAGCTGAGGTTGGATGGGAACTCTGAAGTCTTCTATCCCACCCTTCTGCTCTGACAGCGTTGGCTGGAGCAGGTTGACCAAAGCAACGTCTGCTTGAGTTCTGGATATCTCCAGAGGAGGATTTCCACAATTCCTCTGGTCAACTTGTTCTCTTGTGTATCTGGAAGTAGTTTCCAGGATTAGTGCTCCATCTCCTTGGTGAGGCTGAGCAGACTGCCTTTCTCCATCCTTCTCCTTGCCCTTTTTGAAGTAAGGATGCCATTTCTTCCAGCCTTCCAAAGCCCCTCTGATCATCGTGATCTTTCAGCAGTAGTTGAGAGTTGCCTCCCAATGACCTCATCACCTCTGGGTGCACTCCATCAGATCCTGTGGACTCAGTACGTGTCATCTGTTAGCCTCTGTGACCATATGGAAGCTGAACTATGGTTTCATTATTAACTTCTCAAGGCGTTTTCTCTTCTTAGCCCTGTTTTAAAGATGGAATTATAGAAATAAGAGATGTGCTCTCTGTTAGTCTGCTTAGGCCACATCAGTGCCAGCTCGTGCATTTGATTTGTCAGTTCTGCAGTCTCTTCTAGAAATCTAAGCATGTGGTAGATTTCTACTCCTGGCAGATGATTGTCAAGACAGGCCCAAGCCATTGCACCTTCGTTCTGTCATCTCTACTTGCATACCTCATGTGTGTTTGCATGCTCTTTGGCACAGTGTAGCTCAGTGCATTTCACTTCCAGTTGCTGCTCAGATGACTGATTTTTACTGTGATTTTCCACTAATATCTGCTCTTAGTTTACTTTGTTTTATTACTTTGCAACCAACTTATTCTTTTTCTATGGCAAAGTACCCACGAAGCTGAGCAAGGGAAGCCAGTTGATGTCATTGTTTTGGATTTCAGTAAAGCTTTTGAGGCTGTTTCCGAGCGTCCTTCCAGCATACAGCTATCCAGTGAGTGATGCAATGGGTGAACAATTGGCTGATCATAGAATTACCAAGGTTAGAAGAGACCTCCAAGATCATCCAGTCCACCCATCCACCCACCACCAATGTAACCCCACCAAACCACATCCCTCAGTACCACATCTAAGTCTTTCTTGAGCACTGACAGGTTGGGCTCAGAGGGTTGTAGTCAATGGGGTTCCTTCAGGCTGGCAACCAGCCACTGGTGGGGTTCTGCAGAGCTCTTCAGTGTTTTCATCAACACCTTGGTGCAGGACTTGAAGGTATGCTGAAGATGCTTGGGGACAGCACTGAACTGGAAGGAGCTGCAGAATCCTCTGAGGGTGGAGAGGTCCTGCAGAGAGACCTTGACAAATCAGAGGGTGGGCAATCACGCATCACATCACACATCAAACAGAGCAAGAGATTTTGGGCAGCACTCTCAGAAACATGGTTTGATTTGAGGCAGTGCTGTGTGGAGCCAGGAGCTGGACTCAGTGACCCAAGTGGGTCCCTTCCAACTCAGGATAATCCTTTCTGTGATTCTGTGATACTTTGTGATACTGTCCATGACGTCCCACTGGTCCATCAGCACCTCCATTGCCCAGGGAGGTTGTGGATGCCCCGTCCTTGGACGTGTTCAAGGCCAGGTTGGACGGGGTCCTGGGCAACCTGATCTGAATGTGGATGTTTGGTGGCCTTGCTAGGCAGGGGGGTTGGAACTACATGATCCTTGAGGTCCCTTCCAACCCGGGTGATTCTGGGATTCTGTGTGATCTCAGTTATTTCTAGATTTATGTACCTTCTGCTTTCTTGAACTGTGCAGTGCTGCTGATGTGTCTCACGTCTGTATGGGAGCTCTCAACTCACTGCCCTCTTCCACGCAGCAGACTTCTTGGAGGTGCTTTTCTGCTGAACTCTTCTTAGTAGGTTGCTGTAGCAGTTGATGTGAACTTCCATCGTCTCTGTCATTTAAATGTGATGCTGCAGTGAAAAATGTTCTTAAATGCATGTAAATAACAGACGTAGCTGCTTGCTCAGTTAACATTCGTAGCAATATTTCCCTTTACTTAAAGGTGAGGGAGCTGAAGAATCTACAGCAGCAATACATACAAGTTGGGGTAGAATCAGCTGAAAACTCTCGCTTGAGGGCACAAGTGCAGGAATACCAGCAAGAGGCAGATGAACAGCACCGCCGCCAGGAGCAGCTGGAGCACGAGTGCATTTCCTACCAGCAGGAGCTTCAGCAGCTAAGGTGAGAATTGCCTTTCCCCTGATGCCTCAGAGATGGCAATGGGTCCTTTTGGAAAGCAAAGCCCTGGGCGCCTCTGCCTTACTTGCGCTGCATCGCCTGCCCTCGTCAGGAGCAGGCACACATTTCCTTGTTCAGATCTTTGCATCAGCCTTAGGGAGGGGATTTACAGCCCAACACACTGGAGGGAAATGCCCGTGCAAAGTAGTTTAATGGCCTTTTTGGTTTTACTTGATGGGAGCATATAAACAGGAAGGGGAACGGCTGTTTGTGAGGTGATGATGGGACAAGGGGGAATGGCTCTAAAGTGAGACAGGACAGGTTTGGGTTGGATATGAGGAGGAAGTTTTTCATGCAGAGGGCGGTGAGGCAGTGGCACAGGTTGCCCAAGGAGGCTGTGGATGCCCCATCCCTGCAGGCATTGGAGGCCAGGCTGGATGTGGCTCTGGGCAGCCTGGGCTGCTGGTTGGCGACCTGCACACAGCAGGGGTTGGAACTGATGAGCACTGTGATCCTTTTCCACCCAGGCCATTCTATCATTCTGTGGTTTATTTCCTCCAATGCTGGCCAATATCATCTGTTTCAGAGGAAGCATCACCTATTTCTTGTACTGCAGCTTATTTGTATATAATCATAGTGCTCTCCATTCCGAGCTGACAATGAAATGAACACTCTTTATTATCCGATGTAATTGTATAGAAAATACTCATTTTATATGATGATTTAATCCTTTGTTTCACTTGCTTTATGTCTTCAATTAAGAAAGGCTGTAATTTAAGGCTGGTGAGTTGTCATCCCCTCCTGGACCCAACCCAGTCAGGCAAACGTGCTCTGTTCTAGAAATGGGAAAGAAGTAATTTCAGATTCTTCAGAGATCCCAAAGTAATGAGTGAGAGAATGACTGAGCCTGGAGGCTCATTTCCTGGGTAGCTCCTGCTGCACAGGTGGAGCCAAGGCCCATGTCTGTGTGTTGGAATCCATGCAGTGGCTCTCATGTGCACATTTGACCGAGGTGGTGCCGATGGAGACAACCTCCTTAGCCCTGATGTTAGGGTTCCCGTGCTGAAGTGGTGTTGATTTAGTTTGTCCTTGACATCCAACTTCTTATCTGGCATGGGGTAATGATAGGATGTAGTTGGAATCCTCCTTGGCTTGTTCTGAGCTGGGTAAATGGATGTTGTATGTGGTACTGTTAATTACTGTTTTAATTTCCTTTGCGTGATGCTTTGCAGGCAAGAGAAAACTACCTGGGAAGAGCAGAATGGCAGCATCAAAGAGCAATACCTGGTGCTCATAGCAGAAAAAGAGCAGCAGCTGAGGCACTTGCAGCAGGTCGTGCAAGAAATGAGGCTGCCCCTCAGCAAGGCTCCAGCTGTAGAGGAGCAGTACCAAAAGAAGGTCGGTGGAAGAGCACAGATTCTGTACTGCATGGAAATCCAGCCAAATGAGGGCCTGTTGGTTGTATTTGGATTTTGGAGGTCAAACATCACGTGGACTGCTATTGGTATTGCTGTGTGCCCTCCAAGGCCTATGCCAACAGCACAGCTTGAAGCTTTCAGAAAGCTCTGCCCTAACCTTATGTGCTCCCCCCTTCGTTCCTGACGTTTGGGACAGTGGGAGAGATGGGGTTTCCTGGGCACCTGAGTTCCTTCTGAGCAGTTCCTTCTGGAACCTCTCAGCTCTTCCAATCTGATGATTTTAGAATTGCTTCTCACACTGTTCTGAACCTGAAATCTTCCTTTTTGTTTTAGTCCTTTGTAATACCGCGTTCTAATTTCTAAGTCTTTTGCAGGATTTTTATTGCTGTTTGTATTAGGAAGAAATCTATAATCTTGGCTCATGCCCAGAGGGGCTGAGGGTTGAAAGTTGTACTTTCTGCCCTCTTTTTCCATGTGACAGTTCTGAAAGTGGAGTGGAATCTGTTGAGTATTTTGCTTTGCTGGTCTGCTCGCCAGCTGCATGTGCAGAGCCATAGCATTAAAGCAGGGCAGAGCTGTCCTGCCAACATCTGTAATGCTCTGGTGACAGACTTTTATGTTGGTGAGGAGGGGAGAATCCTCTCTCATCCCTCAGATTCACGTGCAGATATGTAAAGAGAAGTCTAGAACCAAGTGCACCTGATATTTTTTCTTCCCCCACTCCCCAGAGTGCAGATCAAGTTTCAGGTGTGGGAACAGTGTAGGGCTAGGAGTGGAAATGGACACAGATGGTCCTGTATTGATTCTTTGTTGTTCTTTCCCTGTCAGATCAATCCAGAAGCAGTGAGGGGGGACTTCTCAAGCCCGGAAGCAGAGACCAAACATCTGAAGGCTCAGCTAAGTGACAGCCTGAAGGAGCTGCACCAAAAAGAGCTCCGAATTCAGCAGTTAAACAGCAAGGTACCAGCTGTGCTTCCTGCTTGCAGAGTTTGGGCTGAGGGATGTGGGGAAGTAAGCAGGCTTCAGTGGGGCTCGTGGAGGAGGAATAGGGCTTCCTATTCGTGTGGGCATTCACCAAAGGTACATAGAGTCAGTAGTGGTTAGAAGAGACTTCTGGAGGTGATCCCTTACATTGTCCTGCTGCTCAAAGCAGTGCTGCCAGCACTGTCAGATCGGATCATCCATGCCCCTGCCTACCATAGTGGTGGAAACCTCCAAGAAAAGGCATTTCCAAACCTCTCTGGGTCCTTGTCCAGTGCTGCTCTTCACTTTCAATGAGAATGATTCTGTTTTTGCAAGCCACAAATAAGTCCCTTATTATATTTTCTGCTGCTGCCAAAGAGCTTGGCTCTGCTTTATGGCTCCCTTCAGAGTAATTGGGAACTGCTGCACACTTCAGCCTTTTCTTTCCCAGGATAAAGCAGTGCAGCTCTCATGGCCATCACACGCTCCGATCCCTCATCATCTTTGTAGCCTTTTTCTGGACTCTTTCTCATTTATTTCTCCATTTTGAAATGAAGGACCCAAAACTGGTCACTGTGTGCCAGGTGTGCTCTTACTGGTTACCAAGCAGAGCAGATAGTAACTCTCCTCTGTCTGCTGGCCTTGCTTCTCCTGATGTAACCCAGAATACAATGTTCCTTGCTCCCAACGGAGCTGTCTGGGCTGTGCTCAGCTGGGCAGCTGCTGTAACTCCCCAGTGCTTCACAGCAGAGCTGTTGCCTTGGCACTCTCTGACAGTCCTGTGCTGGTGCATGGACTTTCCATCAGGTGCAGAATTTTTGCTTCCCCGTATTGAACCGAAGGTTCCTCTGGCTTGAAGTTTTGGGTCTTATGTCAGCCACTTCCACAGATGTAATTCTGGGAGGGAAGAGAGGAGCAAGGAGCAATCTTTACATCGTGTGGATGTTTTAGGGCCACCTGTGCTGGAGACCTTGCCACAAGCTGCTGTGGGAGGACCTTAGAAAGGGGCACTGTGGCAGCACCTGCATTCTCAATAGAATTCTTACCCTCAGTTACACGGAAAACAGTTTTGCTGTCACAGAAATGTTTGAGCTCTTGACTCAGGATTTGTCTTCTCAGCTGTCTCAGGTCTATGAAGAGAAAAACGCCCTCTCCCTCCAGCTGCGCAGTAGCGGCCGAAGCATCTGTGAGAGTCACCAGCAGTACAGCGAGGTTCTGAGCCGCTGCCTGGTGCTGGAGAAGCAGCTCCAGGAGCTGCAGGCTGCAGACAAGAGCATGGTGAGGGTCCCTGTAAAGGGAGGGGGAGGGCAAGACTTCCTGCAGGTGGCTCTGCTAAGAGAGCAGCGCAGCGGCTGCCTTCTGTCCTCTTCATTCAGTGCCCTCTGCCGTGTGTTTGTGTTCTCTTAGGGGTCGTTTGCAACTGACGCTGCTCCCGGAGCACCCCAAGAAAAGAATGAGCCTGGAGGCAGTTACACACCGGAGCTCCAGGAGCTGCAGCTGAGGTACTGTGGGACCAGGAGGGGTTTGAGTCCTGATGGGCTTGGAGGAGCCTGGTTGGGCTGCTCCATCTGAGCTCTCAGCACTTCTGTTCCCCAGCAGTGTGGAGGAGCTGTCACACATGCTGCATGGTTGTGCTTAGCAGTGTCTCTTTGCACAGGACTTCAAGCAATGGAGAGCAAACATAGGATCATAAAGCCATAGAATGGTCTGGGTTGCAAAAACAGTGCTCATCTGGTTCCAAGCCCCTGCTGCGTGCAGGTCGCCAACCAGCAGCCCAGGCTGCCCAGAGCCACATCCAGCCTGGCCTCCAATGCTTGCAGGGATGGGGCATCCACAGCCTCCTTGGGCAACCTGTGCCAGTGCCTCACACCCAAGCTTGTAGTAGCAGTTATGATGGACCATCAGCAGTCAAATTGGCATCTCTGATTTGATGGACCTTCCAGGTTCACTTCCAGGAAGTTCAGTGACCTTCCAGGTGTATGAATTAGCACAGTCTCAATGCTTTTAGCCCGGGAATGTGTCTGTGATTGAAGTCTAGCATGTGGCTCCTGGTGCCCTTTGTAAACAGCTTTTGGAAGGTAGGATCACATACACTCCTTTCTGATGTGACACAGGAGCTTTGGGAGGCTGCTCTTCTTCCTGCTTTCCAAATAATTCAAGTATGGTACTGAAAAACAGCTGTCTTCTGTGCAGAGTGGAAGAGAGCTGGCGTCTGTTCACCTCCTGCCTCAGTAAATAGAACAGAAGCAGAGCTGGCCAGGAATTAGCCCTCTTTGACACATGCTTGCTTATTTTCTGACAGGTTGTCCGAAACTGAGCACTTACATAGCAGCACGAAGCAAGATCTGAGATACCTGGAGGAGCAGCTGGAGGAGGAGCGCGAGCGGCGCGTGGCTGCCGAGGAAGCGCTCTCAGCAGCTCAGGATCAGATCAGCAGGTGGGGACAGTGGTCAGAGGGGCAGAGCTGTCCTAAGAGTGAGATCCCAGCTCCCTAAATGGCTGCTCTGTGTCTGTGCTTCGGTTGTAGACAAAGGCAGATTGCAGCAACTGAGTGAAAGCTGTGGTAGGATGAATTCCGGCCAGGAATGCCAGCTTTCTCAGTGAAGCAAACCATCAGAAAATATAATTTGTAGACTCAGAATTGGCTAAAGATTTAAAAAAAAAAAAAAAAAAAGTTTTTTGATATTTCCAGGGGTTTTGTCTCCTCAGTAAACACCTGTCTGTCGTGGGTAAAACAAAAAGTCTTGAATTGAGAAATTTCCTTACATTTAAATTTATTGCCAAAAAGACATAAACTTTGGATACTGAGAAACAACTAACCTAGGGTAGACCTTTTCCCTCTGCCCCTTTCTTGGCTCAGCTTCAGTCTGGATATCCTTCCCCCCCACTTTCCTCATCTTCAGTCCCCTGGTTTGCAATTTCCGTTGCACTCAATCCCTTTGCTAAGGCAAAAAGTCGTGCAGGGGATTGGGATAGCATGGAGTGATCAGAGAGTCACAGAACTGCAGGGTTGGCAGGGACCTCAGGAGATCGCTGAGCCCAACCTCTGCTAAAGCAGTTCCCTGCACAGGTTGCACAGGTTGGCATCCTGAGAGGTCTTGGCATTCTGTAGAGGAATATCTCTGCAGAAGGAGACCCCACCACCCCTCTGTGCAGCCTGTGCCTCTGCTCCGTCACCCCGATGGAAAGCAGTTCTGCATCTTAGCACAGAACTCCCTGTGTTCCAGTTGGAGGCCGTTGCTCCTCGTCCTCTGGCTGCACAGCACCAAGAGGAGCCTGGCCTCATCCCTGTGCCTCCACCTCCCTTTAGAGGTTCAGGAGCATCATCCTCCATCATCCCCTCTCAGCCTCCTTTTCCCCAGGGCTGAGCAGCCCCAGGTCTCTCAGCCTGTCCTCGCACAGCAGATGCTCCAGGCCCTTCATCCTCTTTGTGGCCCTCTGCTGGACTCCTTCCAGGAGATCCCCATCTTTTTGGAACCGGGGAGCCCAGAACTGGACTCGTGATTCTCAATGTGGCCTCACCGGGGCAGAGCGGAGAGGAGGATCACCTCCCTCGACCTTTTAATGCACCCCAGGACCCCATTGGCCTTCTTGGCCACCAGGGCACACCGCTGGTTCACGGCCAACCCGTTGCCCACCAGGACCTGCAGGTCCTTCTCTGCAGAGCTCCTCCCCAGCAGCTCATGCCCCGACCTGCGCTGATGCATGCAGTTATCCATCCCCAGCTGCAAGACTCTACACCTCATTGGGTTCCTCTCTGCCCAGACAGAAAACAAAGGAGTACATGCAGCATTTCTCTTAGAGAGGAGCTCTATCTTGGATGAGAAGCAGCCCCTTTGTATGTTATTGAGACATAAGAGGGAGTAGGATGCTGCTGCTTGGAGGCAATGGGCTGTTGCTGTTGGGTTCATTCTTCTTCCAGAGGCAGTCAGTAGGTGCTGCTGCTGCTGCTTTCCATTAATTTCCTTTAAACAAGAGTTAATTTTTCACCTGGATTCCCACTTGCTCAGGCAGTGAGTTGTTCCTTTTCTGGTTTTGTGCTGTCAGTGGGGTGTTGTTTCAGGATGCCTTCTGTAAGAAGACTTCAGCCACACTTCAGGATTGCACCCCAGGTTTGGTTACTTCTTGGTCCTGATGCTCAGCTGGAGTTTTGGGCTGGCAGGTTTTTTTTCCTCCTGTTTGTGTTTCAGCAGCCATTTAATATTAGAAGTTCCACATGCCACCCCCTGTGCCTTCTTATGTGCCCCCTCCCAAGCTCTTTGCTACAACACCTTGTTCTCCATACCCACTGCACCCTGGATCTTGGGTTGCTTGAGAGATGCTGTTGTAGTCAGTAGAGAAAAGGAGGCTGACCTGGCCTGGATGTCAGGTTGAGGAGCAGCGAGCCCTGTGCCTTTGTCTTGTTGTTGACTGCAGAAATGAATTTGGCCACTGAGCTTTGTTGTAGCTTCTTGTGCTGCATGCGTCCCCTAGCAGTTTTAGTGCAGCAATTCAAGTAAATCTCACTATTAGAATCTTCTGCATCACCGTTGAGGTTTTCCTTCTGACACAAATGCTTATTCTGACAAAAAATAATGATCTGGATGGAAATACTGGCAGCTGCTACACAACTCAGGCAACGTTACCCCTTCCAGCATTAAAGTCTGTGGAAGTTCCTCCCTTCTTATCACCTGATCTCACATCACTGATATTGACAGTGCTGCTTTCGTGCTTTAACAGTATCTTACCACCCTTGAAAGTCTGTCACTGGGAAATAGTTAGCAAGAACCAGCACTGCTGGGGGCAGATCTGGCTTCCAAATTCATTTCATGGCATTTGAAAGAGTTCAGTCTCCTGCCTTGGCCTCTGGTGAGTCACACACTATGAAATTCCACTGACAGCCAAACAGACACCTCAGGTAAGTCCAAGTTTGTAATTCCTGCAAAGCAAAAGCGGCACGAAAAGAAATTGAGGAGCTGTAAAAGTGATGGGAGATGGGTGAGGAAAGAAGGGCTCCAGGGGCAGCAGCTGAGCCCTCCTGTGTGTAATTTGTATGGAGGTCACAAGATACCAACTCTGCCCCAGTTTCACTACCCTCCAGAAATTGGGAATGACTTCATTTTGAAACCACATCTGAGGAAATCAGACTGCTGCTGCTTGGGTCACCCCGTGGTTCTGCTCGTTGGTTTCATGGTTGTGTGTTTGTTTTGGGCCAGGTTGGAGTCGAGTGAGTGGACGTCCTCCCTAAGCACCAGCATCAGTATGGCTCCAGGTCACGAGCATTCCTTGCTCATTGACTCCACGGATAATGATTTCAGCAAAGTAAGGATTTTCTCTCACAGCTGCCAATGGTGTAAGGAAACATGAGCTGAGAACTGTGAGCCTACAGCAGCAAAGTTCTGCTGTGGGCATCTTTGAGTCAGTTTGGGTAGTGGGTTTGTGGGGCTTTCTGCTCTCGGCTTGCTCTGCTGGTTTCTTTGTTCTGTGGCTCTGCCAGGAGAGCTGACGTTGACTGTGGACCCCAAAGGGCCCCTGTGGGGGATCACCATAGGGCAGCCCTGCTCAGCAGGCCCTGAAGTCCTTTCAGTGGTGAGGCTGAAAGATCTCAACAAATACACATTCCCTTCCTCCAGCCTGGAGAGCAGGGTGAGCTGGGATTCCTAGGAGCTCGAGTTTATAGCAGAAAAGTACCATTGGTCCTTTTGCTTATATTTCACTTGAGGGGCTAAGATGTTTGTAAGGAGCAAACATAAGGGGAGGCGTTTTGTGCCCTTTCTTGAAGAAATTGAAGTTGAAGAGAAGCTGGCTGGCAGAAAATCTGAAGAGAGCAGCTCTCCTGATGGGGAGCGTGGCTCTGGAGGTCAGATCTGCCACGGAATGGGTTTGGAAAAGTTCGTGCTGATAAGCTTAAACTTCTCTTTGTGGTCAGAACTGTGGGGGAGGGTCGCTGGGCACTCGGCCGTTCCTGGTGCTCGACCAACCTCTCTTTCCCTCTTGCAGACTCGGAATATCCCTGGGCTGCGGCGCCTCTTACGCTCTCTCTTCCGCTCCCGGACCCATTTGCCCATGCTGGTGGCCCTGTACCTGCTCGCTCTTCACGTCCTGCTCTTCCTGTGCTTCACAGGCCACCTCTGAGCAGGAACAGCAGCCCTTCCTTGAGCCCCAGCCCTCTGTGATCCTGGGCCAGCACTCCCCATCCGCAGGGCAGCTGAAACGGGCGCTTCACCCACCGCCTTCTCTCCAAGTCCCCTGTGGGCAGCGCTGCCCGGCGGTTGATGCGTGCGCTGGCTGCTCGCTGTTGGGGTGGGCAGCAGGCAGGGCTGTTGCCTGCTGTGTTTCCAGGACATCTCTCACTTCATGCCGTGGTTTTAAATGGTTGAGCAGCACATCTTCGGAGCTGGGGTCCTCCTGCTGACAATCACTGTATCTGTTCCTGTACCCGGAGGGAGCACCGCTCATTTTACAGAGCATTTGACCGCGGTAGGAATGAGTAAATTCTTCCTGAATTGCTGCAGTTCTTCAGTGCTTCCAGGAAATGCCAGATCTTCATTCACCCTCATCCTGAGTCCGTTGAGCTCGGGGGGAAGCTCTGGAGCTGTGCACCAGGGAGGGAAGCTCCTTCCCTTCCTCACGTCTCCCGTTTGCTCCGTGGCTCAGCGCTGCTTGAGATGCATATCCTAAGGAAACTGTGGACACTTCAAGGAATGTGAATTTCACATTTCCTGCTCAGTTACATCTACGGTTGAAGTAGGGCCAAAATGAGTACATCTGGACCTGCTGAGCACTGCGTTTAAAGACAGCTGTATGTCTGCTCTGACAGCCTTGTAAAATAGCTTCAGAAATGTAATTATTGAATATGAGGCAAGAGCTTTTTATCTCTCACTTCAGTAAGCTCTCAAAAGGAGAGCAGCTGTGCTCCCGCTGCGCCAGCTTAAACCCATATGGGCTGTGTTGGAGGGTTCCATCGTGTGGTTCCAGCACAGGGGCCAGAGTCAGAGGCAGAAGATCCTGAACTGAAAGGGTTCCCCCAGCGCTGGGGAAGGGAAAGGAGTTCTGGGCCTTTGGTGTCGCTGCTTATAGAGAAATTGTGCAGCGCTGGCGCTGGGCCCTGGGCTGTTCTGACTCTGAGGCAAACTGTGGATGGATTTGATCGTATGGGATGCGTGGGAAGCTGTGCTTTCCTATAGAACTCCTTGCACTGTCGTAGAATGGGGACGGTCCTCTTCCAAAGGGAGAATGTTGAATGCAGGGCTGGTTGAGCTGAGCTTCCTGCTGTTGGCCACAAGCTGCGTTGCGCTCAGGGTCCCTGCTGGGAGGGTCCTGGCTGCTTCGTGGCGCAGCGCTCAGCTTGCATTTCCCACGTGGGAAGGAGGGGTTCTGATGCTGCTGGTAACCCAGCAGTGCCCAGCTGCTGCAGAGCCTCTTTGAAGGTGGGTTGAATTCATCACTGTACCTGAAATAACGGGATCTCTGGCGGTGTGGGCACTGCATCTCCCTTTGTGTGCCACCTGATGATCTCTCTGACTTTCTCAGCTGCATCTGTGACCAAAAACTTTGCCTGTATCTTCCTGGGGCGCGTGCTCCTGTATATAATAAAGGTTATTTTTCAGATGGAAGCTGCGTTGTGTCCCCATGTGAGCATCAGGTCTCCACAGCCCTCTGTGTGCATTTCCTTATGTGTTCATTCCTTCAGAACTGTTTCTTCTGATTGAATGCCCGCACAGAGGCCCTTTCCCCTCTCACCTTTTGGCATCTTCAGCTTCTGGCTGCCACGACCAAAAAAGTTAAGAATGCTGTGGTTTAAAAAGCAGCTCCAATAAATCCAAAGGTCTGTTGGGTTTTGCTTTTATTTACTCTCAGGTGTAACCCAACCCTGCACTGGAGTGGTACAACCCACAGGGAAGACGTGGTGGTTGGTGCCCATGGGCTGGAATCACAGAGTCACACAAACACCAAGGGCAGAAATGACTGCAGGGTCACCCAGTCCAACCATCCAGCCACCCCCAATAGCTCTCACTAAATCATATCCCTCAAGATGTGCTGCTGCCTGGGGTGGGACGTGCAGCGCCATCCTCCTCCATCCTTCACAGCCAAAGAAACTCTTCATGTTCACTGCTACAATCTGACAACGCCATTGGAACAGAAGTTAATTATAGGGTGCTGTAAGAACGATGGCCCCGCTGCATTGAATAGGTGTGAGAACTACAGGTAAGGTAAGTTTCCTTAGAGCCTGTGGTGTGAGTTTTCTTCAGAGGACTCAAATTCAGGGCCTGCCCATCCACAGAGCTGAAATGAGACCATTTGGGTGAACTGGATTTGTTAAAGACGTGGCATCCATACGGAATGGTTCTAGCTTGGATTAAATAAATGAACAAGAAGCTTTGAAGGAGCTCCTGCTCCGATGTCACAGCATGGCCAACAGCTCTGACCTAATGGAAGCCGTGGGACTTCAGCTGATGGTTTCTGCTTCAAACATCTCAACCTTTTGCATCCTCTGGTGTGGGCACTGCAGCCCTGCCTGCCTAATCTGCAGGAAGCATCAGGCCGGGCCGCACAGAACTGAGTGCTCCAGGAGCCCTTCTTTGCATCACTTGACTCATTCTGAAAGGAGGTCGATTTGGTTTCAGAAGTTCACTTGGTGCAGAAGTGGTTTGTGCCTGTTCCACAATTGGGCATTTCCAGCAGTGAGCAGCGAAGGGAGAATTTGTGTGAACACACTTAGGGCTCTTCACCTGGATCCTTCCTGTATTCCTACCTCAGGCTATCTGTGGGTCATATATCCATATCCATGCAGACATGTAGGTGTATGGATACATAATGCATATATTTGGGTTTTGAATTGTGCTGAGCCCAGCATTGCACTGACACTGCAACCAGCAGGTTTGCAGCTCTCTTTTGTTGGGATCTCTGGCCATGGGGGTTCAGGCACCTCTCGGCAGGAGCCCAGCTGGAATCAGCATTGATTTTGGCACAATCCACGTCATCGTGCCCTGCTGAGCCCTATGCACTGACAGAGCACTTTGTGCAGCAGTGTTCACCTCGTCAGAGTGCAGGGAACTGCTGCGTTGGGGGCTGGGGGAGGAAGTGCAGAAAACAGGAACCCAGTGCAGCCCTGAGGCTGCTGTGAGCAGCAGTGCTGCACCGGAGGACTGTGAACCCATCAACGGAAGAGGGGGGCTGGGAAAGGTGAGGATTCTGGGGGGTCCTGGGGGTGGGGAGTGGGCAGCAGCAGTGGCAGAAGTGCTTTGGTGGGCAAAGAGAGCCACTTCCTGGGCTTCCAGTCAACTTCCAGTTGATGGCACTCAGCATTTACTGCTGGTTGGTTCTTCACTTATCGTTGGGTTTGTTTTTTTTGCATTTGAGGCTCTAAAGAACCATTTTTCCCACATGTTAGCCATCTGCTTTGGGGGAAGGATGGGAGCAATGCTGCACTGACCATCTGCTTTGGGGGAATCACAGAATCACCAAGGTTGAGAATGTCCAAGATCACGCAGTCCAACCAGAGGAAGGGGGGGAAGGATGATGGTGGGGGAAGGATGATGGTGGGGGAAGGACGGGGCCGATCCCCGTGGCTACGGTTGTGGCTGTGGTTTGTTACAGTTCCCAGGATGTGTGGTGGGAGGTGCTGGGGAGGAGGTGGTCTGGAGTCACCTGGAGCAGCAGGCAGACCCCAGAGCTCCAGGATGGAGTTGGGGTGGCTGCCCAACGGCTGCCCTCGGCTGGAAGCCCTGTGCTGGGTTGTTGTTGCTGCTCTACGTACAAATGGGCCATAGAAGTGTTTGGAGTGAGAGGTGGTAAAAGGTGAGGACAGAGAAGAGATGGAAGGCGCTGTTGGGTTGTTCCGCATCGTCCGCACCCACCTTCCTGCTTCCTCTGCTCATCATTATCACAGTAGCATTGAATCAGAGGATGCCTTTGGTTGGAAGGGGACCTTAAACACGATGTGTTCCAACCCCTCTGCCCTGGGCTGAATCCTCCCAGCTTGGGCTGTCCAGAGCCCCATCCACGGCCATGGGCACCTGCAGGGATGGGGCACCTGCAGGGATGGGGCACCCGCAGCTCTGAGCAGCAGTGCTGGGATGATTTATTGGCTGTGCTCTGCAATAGGGCTACTGCCATACAGAGCTGTGCTTCCATCGTTACCACTATTACTATCATTGCTGTTGTCATTATTTTAACTCCTGAGGGTCAGATCCTTGCAGTAAAATCTCCCTCGGTCCTCCACCCTCGGCTTTCTGCCTGGCTCCTTTCAACCACAAACTCCATCCCTGCTCTGTGCTTTCAGTTCCTTCCTCCCCAGCCCCTCGTTAACTCCGTGCAATGAGCAGCGCTGCAGGTCCACCCGCTGCTGGGATGGCAGCTCCCAGCTCAGCACCTTGCACTGTTAGCAGCTGCCCTGTGCACAGCGAATCAGTGAATCGAGGATCCCTACAAAGCCGCCCCCATCCCTCCCATCAGGTTTCCCCTGGTTGATGTGATGTTCTTGGCATTGTGAGGCACGGCACTGCAGTTCTTCTCTCTGCCCCATTGCAAAGCTGCGTTGGGCCGTGGCAAGAGCAGCCCCAACATCGCCTGCCCCACGCAACAGGACTTCCTTCCGCTGCTCTGCAGGCGAAGGGAGGGAGTTTTTTTTGTCTTTTTTTCAGTCATCCTGAAAGTGAAATGCAGGAGCTCGAGATTTCGCACTATTTTTGTTCCCTGGGCCTTTTGCCTCCTCCAGGCTCCTGTGCTTTGCTCCGAAAGCAATGCCTGTTTATTTCCATGGAAGCACGGAGGCAAAGAGCACAACAATGCCAGTTGATAGAGCGAATTCTCAGCTACCAAGCACTCTTCTTCAACATAGGCACTCCCATTCGCCGTGCATTTTCACCGGCGATGAACAAGAGCCCGTGTGCCACCCTTGTACAAATCTGCACCAGTGGAGGTGACCCGTGTTACACAGCTGCTGTGATGGCTTCGTTGTTAGGCTGCAGGGGCTTCGAGCACCCGATGTGATGTAGATGTCCCTGTTCAGTGTGGGGTGTGGGACCAGATGTCTCCCCTCACTGTGGTCCTGCCCCACACCCTGTGGTCCTGACGACGCCGTGTTCCACCCCACAGATGTGGAAGGCGGTCGTGGGCCACGACGTGTCGGTGAAGGTGGAGGCACAGGGTGATGACTGGGACACCGACCCCGACTTTGTGGTGAGTGCCTGCCGGGGGGTCAGCGTGGAGGGGTGGCATCTTCTGCTTGGCACAGATGTGTTTTTAGTTTTGCATTAGGGGAGAGTTTGTAGAACCATAGAATGGTTTGTGTTGAAAGGGACCTTCATAGGATCACATAACGGTTTGGCTTGGAAGGGACCTTCATGCAATCACAAAATGGTTTGGGTTGGATTTGGAAGTGACCTTCATAGAACTACAGAATGGGTTGAGTTGTAGGGGACATTCATAGAATCATAGAATGGTTTGGATTGGAAGGGAACTGCATCGAACTGCAGAATGGTTTGGGTTGGAGGGGACTTCATAGGATCATGGAATGGTTTGGGTTGGAAGAGACCTTCTTAGAACTGTAGAATGATTTGATTTGCTGACCTACATAGGATTATGGAATGGTTTGGTTTGGAAGGGACCTTCTTAGAACCACAGAATGGTTGCATTGGAAGGGACCTTCTTAGAACTATAGAATGATTTGAATTGGAGACCTTCGTAGGATTATGGAGTACTTTGGATTGGAAGGGACCTCTATAAGATCATAGAACGGTTTTGGTTGGAAGGGATCTTCATAGAATCATAGAGTGATTTGGGTTGGAAGAGACCTTCTTAGACCTGTAGAATGGTTTGAGTTAGAGATGTTCATAGGAATGGTTGGGGTTGGGAGGGACCTTTATAAGATCATGGAATGGTTCTGGTTGGAAGAGACCTTCATAGAGCCACAGAATGGTTTGTGTTGGAGGGGACCTTCAAAGAATCATGGAATGGTTTGTGTTGGAAGGGACCTTCAAAGGATCATGGAATGGTTTGGGCTGGAAGGGATGTTCATAGCATCACAGAGTGGCTTGGTCTCACTCTCTGCCATGAGCAGGAACACCTACAACTCCATCAGGCTCTCTGAGCATCCCGTGCAGTTCCTCACCACCCTCAGCGAGCAGACCTCACTCCCTACAACCAACGATTTATCCATAGCGCAGCACCCATCTGCCCACCCCCACCCCTCCCCTCCCGTCCCCGCGGTGCCGTCGGGGCTCTCCGGGCTCCGGGTGGTGCTGATGGGGGCGCTTCGCTCCGCAGAACGACGTCTCCGAAAAGGAGCAGCGATGGGGGGCGAAGAGCATCGCGGGCTCTGGGCGGGCCGAGCACATCGAGTGAGTGCGGAGGGAAGG